>NW_015170924.1:525106-528264 GCF_001447785.1 Gekko japonicus | reverse complement strand
GCGGCCCCACAACGCGGCGGCCCCGGCGGGAGGCGGGGCCAGACACGAAACGATCGTCACGGCTTAACCTGAGTAACGGGGTGTAGGTTGCTGTGCTGTGGCGGCGGCAGCTGCTGAAATGACATTAAAAAACCAAAATCTACACAGCCAGTCAGATCTCCAATAGTCAGTCAGAACTCCCTGCCTGGTCCGACCTTCTGAAAAACACCTTCATAGAACGTTAGGGTTGGAAGGGAGCTTGCAGGTCATCTAGTCCAACCCCCTGCACTCTGCAGGAGCATAGCTGAAAGAGAGCCCTACATACCTACAACATACCCGGAAGATGGTCGTCCAGCCTCCACTTGAAAACGTCCAGCGAAGGAGCACCCACCACCTCCCGAGGCAGTCTGTTCCACTGCTCAACCACTCTCACAGTTAGGAAGTTTCTCCTGATATTTAGCCGGTAACAACTCCCTTGTAATTCCCACCCATTAGACCTAGTCTTGCAATCCGGAGCAAGAGAGAAGAGATCCGCTCCATCTTCTACATGACAGCCCTTCAGATACTTGAGGACTGCAATCGTGTCCCCTCTAAGCCTTCTCTTTCCCAGGCTAAACAGACCCAACTCTTTCAGCCTTTCCTCGTAAGACTTGGATTCCAACCCTCTCACCATCCTGGTTGCCCTTTTCTGGACACGCTCGAGCTTCCTTCCTCAAATGTGGTGCCCAAAACTGGACACAGGACTCCAGGTGAGGCCTGACCATAGCAGAACAGAGCGGAACGACCACCTCCCGTGATCTGGACACAAGGCTTCTGTGAATGCATCCTAAGACTGCATTCGCTTTCTTCACAGCCACATCGCACTGCAGGCTCCTGTTTAGCTTGTGATCAACCAGAACACCCAGATCCCTTTCACATGGTACCTTGGAAGGCAGCACGCCGGCGAACTGTGGTTTACATCATTAAAAAAAAAGGGGGGGGGGAATCAAATCTGAGAGTCTCCTTCAACGAACAGACTTTGGTACAGAGGGCAGACTGGGGGGCAGAAAGGAACTTTCCAGGTTGCAGAAGTTTGATCTGGTGTAAATTAAGCTCCGGAGGCTGAAACTCGGGCCCGCTTGAGAGACACTCAGCTGCGCTACTTTTTGTTTAGGCACGGGGCAAACCGCCCGCTTGGAAAGACTCCGTAATAATGGACCAGCTGTTTTAGCACCAAAGAATCCTTCAGGCAAAGCGACAAAAGATCATAATACGTTTTAAGAATAGGCAACCCCCCCTCGGTCCAATCGTACACACACACACACACACAGCCACAAGTGAGTATCTATTGTTTGCAGGCACAGGTGCAAGAGCGGAGCGGCTGCTTGCCCAAACCGGACAAGACCTCTGGAGCAAATCCTGAAGCACTCCAAGCAACGGTCCCTCTAAGCTGTGGGAGCCTTGTGAGCAAAAATTCTACTTTGTGAGCCGCTGGCATTAAAGTTGTCCGCGAGCGATTTGGCTGCTGCATAAGTTAATTTGCTCCGGAGCCCTCCTTCCCGAGCGGAGACGATCTGGAGGCTAAAAAACTGCGAGCTGGCTCATACTCACTCAGCTCAGAGGGAACACTGACTTCAAGATCCTCTGGCCAAGCACAATACACAAATGTTTCACACAATCCCACAAAGTCTCCTGCATGGACCTGTCTGGGACAAATCCTTTTGGGGGAACCCTGGACTGACAACGAGAGGCCACCTCTAACTTGACGCAGTTTTATTTTAATTTTTTTTCAGTTCCTCCTCGCAGAAACAAATCCAATCAATCTCTCTCTTTTTTTTGCAGGCGCACGCCAAAAAAAAAAAGTTTTATGAATTGTGGCTTTGTTTCCTTCTTTTTCCTCTGGAGTTTGGGATTATGCAAAATAAGTGGGACGAGGCAGGGACCGAAGGGACTTTAAGACACCAAGTTTTAATCCAATGTCTAATCCCCGACTCTCCTTTGTTCCGGACGGTGGAACATTGGCTTGGCAGGGTAGGAAACCAGCTCCGACAATCGGAGGGAGAAAAGGCCAGAGGACACGCTGGCAGCTGTCAGTTCTCTCCACGCCCCTCCCCGCTTTCCCCTTGTACTCAAACACGGCCTTTTCTTAACTTAACCAAACACAATCATTGCCACGGAGTTACCCAATTAGGCATGTAAATAATCAAGTACATCCTGGCACTCGGCTAACCGACTTTATAAGCTCGGGTCTCATCTCCAAGGGTAACTTCTGTTGCTTGCCTGGGTTTTTAAAGACTATATATTGCTCTATCGGTCTACAGCCAAGAAGGTGCCAACGAACTGGAGGCAGGTGTGAAAAGGAAATGAAGGCGGAGGGTATTCAGTGACCTCTTGAGTGTGGTCCCAATACTTCCTAACTCCGGGTAACATCGATATGATGTTCCCACATCGATATGTCTCTGTGGTACACGAAAGTCTGGGATATATTTCAGAGTGCAAAGTCAGCTCATACAAAGTGGCGAACTGGCCTTTTCACCAAGTGCACCACATAATACAAAACACCAACGATATCTCCCCACCTCCCTGTATTTGCACATTTCAGAAGACCAGCCGTAGGCGAGAAAAGCTCTCTTTTGGAGAAACCCATCTGTCAGAACTGATCTTCTCAGGGTTCCTGAGAACACAATGGAAAGTCACTGAGAGCCCCCACTGTAGTGGTTAAGAGTGGCAGGCTCTAATCTGGAGAGCTGGGTGTGATTCCCCACTCCTCCTCGACATGAAGCCCGCTGGGGGGCCTTGGGCCAGTCCCTTAAGCTATGGAGTCCTGTGAGCAACGGCTCTAATCTGGAGAGCTGGGTGTGATTCCCCACTCCTCCTCGACATGAAGCCCGCTGGGGGGCCTTGGGCCAGTCCCTTAAGCTATGGAGTCCTGTGAGCAACAATTCCACTTTGTGAGCTACTGGCATTAGAATTGTGAGCAAGTTATTTGGCTATTGCATAAATCAGTTTGCTCTGGAGCCCTCCTTCCTGAGCTGAGACAAAAAAGTGTGAGCCGGAGGCTAAAAAACTGTGAGCCAGCTCACACTAACTCAGCTTAGAGGGAACACTGGTCCCAGTTCCGCTTCAAAGCCTATTCTAAGTCTGTTCAGAGCTATCTGCTGAAAATAGGTCGTCCCCCCCCCCCCCGGGGCTTTTTTTTT
>NW_015170924.1:452497-524045 GCF_001447785.1 Gekko japonicus | reverse complement strand
CCCCCCTTTGCTGAGCTCGGCGGCGGCGAGACCGGTCCTCCCCCCGCCCGCCCGGCTCCGAGGAGGCGGCGGCGGCGAGGTCAGCTACAGAGCGCACGGAACGCTCTTGCACTTTCGGGGGGATTTAAACATCCCCCCGAAATTTTTTTCTACTTTTAGCATTTTTGTGCACACGTGGGGACTGGCCCACGTGTGCACAAACCTCCCCCTCCCCCCCAAGTGCCCCCGGAGCGCTGATTTAGCGATCCGCACTCCGGGGGCAACTTGGCTATTAGATATATAGATTTTAATTTGCTTTTAATGGGTCACTGATGTATCTTAAAATCTTGGAATATTGTAAAGGTGTCCTTCTTTTTGTATGACTGGTCTAAGGACTGTAGACATAAACTGATTGATGGATTGATACCTACAAAGCCTTATACGGCCTGGGACCAACGTGCCTAAGGGACCGCCTCTTCCCACATACGCCTCGGAGAGCCTTACGCTCTGAGAGTCAACATCTTCTGGTGTTCCCTCACCTCCACCTGGTGGAACAGGCTCCCTATTGAGATCAGGGCCCTGCGGGTTCTTATCCAATCCCGCAGGGCCTGCAAGATGGGGCTGTTCCACCAGGCCTTTGGCTGAGGGCGCCCCCCCCCCCCCCCCGAGGTTGCGGTCTCCCACCTACTGATAACCGGCCACACCTAGTTACATCAATGGGCTGGGTTCCCCCTACGGCAAGCATGAGCATTGATTTTCTATGTTTTAATGTGTTTCAAATTATATTGTATTTATCAAAATGTCGTGAACCGCACTGAGCCCATTTACGGGGCAGGCGGGATTTCCATGTGAAAAATATGTAAACAAATAAGGTGCTACCGGACTCAAATCTAACTAGCCCGGTGTATGAGCTCTTGCTGCTATTCTCCAATCCTCTGTAAGGTCTAGGAACAGCCACTGCTCCATGCGGGTATGCTGGTTTCCATGTGGCTAGCCGCTCTAGGCACAATCTGTCATAGAGAGAGTGTTGACCCGCTCGTCCCGGGGCCCAGACGCATGCCGAAGTGCAATGCTATGTTTTAAAAGAATTAAAGATTCCGATAGATCTGAGTCCACGGGTCCCAGGCAGTCGCACGCCTCAAACGATAAGTTCAGTTTCGAATCTCAATAGTGCCACCCTGAGGGACCGACCTGGAAAAGCACGCAGCTTAAAAATCATGGACAAATTCTAAAGCCTGGGGGCAGGGGTGTTGCTTAGAGATGTAAAATTTCCGGAAATTTTGAAGTTCGGAAAAAAACCCAGTTTTTTTCCCGGTTTCTTCAGAAAAAATGGAAATTTTTGGAAAAATTGGAAAAAAATGCTACATAAGCACATCTTTTTTCTTTTCCAGATTGAAAGTCATTCTGTCACTTTAGGAACATAAAATATGACTATGGACATTTTTTCTTGGCATGAAATTATCACAATGAGCATATTAAAATAGAGTGTATCCAAACAATTATTACAAACAGAATACCCACCCACCTGCAAAAACAAAACGGAAACCTTTTTCTTTTCTTGTGACAATAGCACTTCCTAAAGGAAGAAATGCATCTTGTTCTTGCATTGGAGAGTTCAGTTGATAACCTAGGACTTGCTTGTCCTCAGTGCACAGAAATTAGATCAATCTGATACCATACATATTTTTTAGAAATGATCTGGAAAATATTTGAACACCTGGTCTTAAAATATTTTATTCATCATGTTAAAATAAAACGTTCCATAATCATTTCCCCCCCCGTTTCTCTTCTTTTTTCAATTTTTCCAATTTTTCAGGAAAAAACAAAAAAGGCTTCAAGAAAAAAAAAGGGGGGGGGGGAACGTTTTTTCTGAATTTTTCTGGGTTTTTTTCCAGGCCTTCACATCTCTAGTGTTGCTTGCTGCTTTCCGATCCTGTCACGGGAAACCTGGTGGTTACCGCTCTTTGCTGTTGGCGCTGAGTTCATACTAGTACCTTTGAGTGATGCTCACTTGCTGCTTGTACTTAGGATGGGTGGGCTATGAATTCTGGATCATTTCATGTGGACACGGGTGACCCAGTAGATGTGTACAGTTCTGGTCATTGCAACTACAAAAGAGATATTATAGCACTGGAAAAGGTGCAGAAAACGGCAACTGAAACGATTAAGGGGGTGGAATACCTTCCCTATGAAGAAAGATTTAAGAGGTTAGGTCTCTTTAGCTTGGAGAAACAGTGACTGAGGGTGACATGATAGAGGTTTGCAAAATTATGCATGGGATAGGGAAGGCTGAGAGTGAAGTCCTTTTCTCCCTTTCTCACAATACACGAACTCGGGAGCACTCCATGGAATTGCTGAGCAGTCGGGTTAGAACGGATAAAAGGAAGTCGTTCTTCACCCAAAGAGAACACGTGAACAGCTTCAGGAGGGAACTAGAGGAACATACGGAGGAGAGGTCCATCAATGGCTATTAGCCACAAAGCATAGGTGGAACACTCTGTCTGGGGCAGTGATGCTCTGTCTTCTTGGTGCCTGGGTGGGAGGGCTTCTGGAGTTCTGGCCCCTCTGGTGGACCTCCTGATGGCACCTGGGTTTTGGCCACTGCGTGACACAGAGTGCTGGACTGGATGAGCCACTGGCCTGATCCAACATGGCTTCTCTTACGTTCTTATGTCTGGGGCAGTGATGCTCTGTCTTCTTGGTGTTTGGGGGGCCACAGTGGGAGGGCTCTTGGAGTTCTGGCCTTGCTGAAGGTACCTGGATTTAGGCCACTGTATCACACAGAATGTTGGACTGGATGGGCCACTGACCCGATCCAACATGGCTTCTCTTATGTTATTAATATGTCACGTTAACACTTATGCTTTGCTGCAGTTCTGATTTTAGACTTCTGTTTGGTTCTACAACCCTAATTCCTATTGTGTAGTTTACTGAATGTCCCACCCGAGGACTGTATTGACTCGATGTGTAATCTGCATTGAGTCTAAGAGAGAAAGTAAAGGTAAAGGTTTCCCTCGCTCGAAAGCCGGTCGAATCCGACTCTAGGGTTGCGGTGCTCATCTCCGTTTCCAAGCTGAAGAGCCGGCACTGCCCGAAGATGTCTCCGTGGTCATGTGGCCCGCATGACTAGACCCCAAGGTGCACTGACGCTGTTACCTTCCCACCGAAGCAGCACCTATTTATCGACTTGCAATTCCTTGCTTTCGAACGGCTAGGTTGGCGGGAGCTGGGGCCAGAGATGGGAGCTCACTCCGTCACGCGGCACTCAGGCTTCGAACTGTCGAGCTACTGACCTTCCGGTCTGCAGCTCGGGCGTCTTAACCTCCGAGCCACTGCGGCCCCATCGCTCCATGTCTAGAGGTGCGCAAATGAACCCAAGATTTGGGGTGTGCGTGTGGAGGTATTGATGCCAATGCATGCTCTGTGTCTCTCTCTGACACACATACACACACACACAAACACAAGCCTTGACCAGTTGGACCTAGGACGGCTCGACAGGACAGCAAAGGAAAGGAAATCTGTAATAAAAATAAGATCAAGAAATCCCTCTCTGCCATCCACGCTTCCCAAGAGAAAGGGAATCGCAAAAGGAGTGTGGGAAAGGGGACCAGATCAAAGGCTGCTTTACAGCCACTGAGGCCATAGAGGGGAGTCCAGACAGGTCAGGCATCCCCCGCCCCCCCCCAACCGGGCTGATGCCATGAGACTCACAGGAAGCTGCGAAGTGTGCCAAGGCCTTTGGACCGGGCACATCTGCTCCGCCGTTGTCCTCGGCCTCACGCCTCTGCGCACATTCGCATGAATGCGACAGAGGGTCATTAACAAAACCAAAGGGGCTTTATTGTGGCCCAGGAAAGGCGGAAGAGAGGGAACGGGCGAGGAATACCTTTGAGGTAGAGGGGAAGGCAGCCACTTCAAAGTGTGTGTGTGTGGGAAGATTCCCCACCTTCTCCACGGCAACTCCCAATGTGAAAATCCTCAGCTCCCCCTCCCTCCCCTGGGCTGCCAGAAGTTGCCTTACCGCTCTTTCCCCAAAGGGAGGGGTTTTTTTTTTGGGGGGGTGCAAAACGACAAACGTTCAGCTTCTAGTCCAGTAATGGTTGATAATGCATTCACAGGACACCTCTTGGTAGAGAGGGGCTTTTGAAAGAATTAAGTTTGACAGCTGCACATCTGGTCTCTCAAAGGTCTACTGCCTCCAGATATGGCTCTACCTAACATGCCCCATAAACACCTTCGTGTTGTATTAGTAAAGGTAAAGGTTTCCCTTGCTCGAAAGCCAGTCGAATCCGACTCTAGGGTTGCGGTGCTCATCTCCGTTTCCAAGCTGAAGAGCCGGCACTGCCCGAAGATGTCTCCGTGGTCATGTGGCCCGCATGACTAGACCCCAAGGTGCACTGACGCTGTTACCTTCCCACCGAAGCAGCACCTATTTATCGACTTGCAATTCCTTGCTTTCGAACGGCTAGGTTGGCGGGAGCTGGGGCCAGAGATGGGAGCTCACTCCGTCACGCGGCACTCAGGCTTCGAAAACCGCCAACCTTCCGGCCTGCAGTTCAGCGTCTTAACCACTCGAGCCACCGCAGCAGATTTGATCTAGGACCCGCTTATTTCTCTTTTGGGTGGTCTACGGGATCCGTTAACACTCACCATGTTTCAAATGAACCAACTTTCTTCCTCTCACCTTTCCTCCCTGTCTAACTTTCACACCCAAACACAGCCTTGGGGAATACCATAGTAGAAATTAACTTGATCTTCCCCGCCAGCGACACCTCCTTTACACTGAAGGATCTTTTCTGGCTCCTCCGTGGCTGCTCTTCCCAGTCTCAACTTCCTTCTGAGTTCTGGGTCGCCGTCCCCCTCTTGGTGGCATGTCTGTCCTGCACAAGATCTGTCCCTCCTTTTAAAAGACAATCTTTGAAGAGTTAAAAGCGGATCTCCAAAGGAGAAGAGCTGGGTTTGAGTGCAGGAGCACCTCAGAGAGCAACAAGGTTTTCAGGACACAAGAATGGTAGATCCGCAGAGTCGGAAGGGTCCACAGAGATCATCTAGTCCAACCCCCTGCTCAATGCAGGATCAGGCTACAGTATCCCTGACAAGTGTTTTTTTCCCCAGACGCTGCTTGAAGGCTGCCAGGGAGGGGGAGCTCACCAACTCCCCGGGCAGCCGATTCCACTGTGGCACAACGTTTCCTGTCAAAAAGTTTTTCCTGGGATCCAACCAGTACCTTCCTGCCCTTAATTTAAACCCATTCTTGCGAGCCCTGGTCTCTGCTGCCCACAGGAACAGCTCCCTGCCCTCCTCTAAAGGACGGCCCTTCAAATACTTCAAGAGAGCCTTCATGTCTCTTCTCCACCTCCTCTTCTCCAGACTGAACCTTCCCAAGTCCCTCAGCCTTTCCTCGCAGGGCTTCTTGGTCTCCAGGCCCCCCCCCCCCGATCACCCTCCGTGCTCTGCTCTGAACCCGCTCCGTTCTGCCCACATCCTTTTTGAAATGAGGCCTCCAGAACTGCAAACAAGACTCCAGGTGCAGCCTGACCAATGCAGTGTACAGCGGGACTAGGACATCTTATGACTTGGATGTTCTGCCTCTGTTGACTCACCCCAAGATGTGAATTGGAACATGTAAGCCGCTCAGAGCCCTTAGGGGCTGAGCGGGATACAAACTGAAATATAAATAAAATAAATAAATAAAGATCGCATTAGCCTTTTTTGTCGCCGCATCACACGGGCTGCTCATATTTAACTTTCGGCCCACCCTTACCCCAGGATCTTTGTTCAATGCACTCACTGCTACTCCGAAGTGTATCCCCCCCATCCGGTATGCATGATCCTCATTTCTGTTACCCAGATGTAGGATTCGGCGCTCATCCCCGTTAAACTGCATCTTGTTCACCTCCGCCCACTTCTCCAGCGTGTTCAGATCTCGTTGGATGTTATCTCTGTCTTCCGGATTGTTCGCTGCTCCTCCCAATTTAGCGTCGTCTGCACATTTAACGAGTGGCTCCTCCACACCCTCGTCCAGATCGTTTATAAAAATACTGAAAAATACCAGGCCTGGGACCAGTGTTCCCTCTAAGCTGAGTTAGTGTGAGCTAGCTCACCGTTTTTTTGCCTCCGGCTCACACACTATTGTCTAAGCTCAGGAAGGAGGGCTCCAGAGCAAACTGATTTACGCAGTAGCCAAATCACCGGCTCACAACTTTTCATGCCAGTAGCTCACAAAGTAGAATTTCTGCTCACAGGACTCCACAGCTTAGAGGGAACATTGCCTGGGACCAAGCCCTGTGGCACCCCACTGGACACCTCCCTCCATTCAGATGACATGCTGTTGACGGCTACTCTCTGAGTGCGGTTCTCCAACCAGGTCCCTGTCCACCTAACCATCCCAGAGTCCAGTCCACAGTCCTTTAGTTTACCCTTCAGAACATCATGGGGAAACCTGTCAAAGGCTTTACGGAGATCCAGGTAAACAACATCAACAGCATTCCCTTGATCCAGTAAACCAGTCACTTGATCGAAGAAGGAAATGAGGTCAGTCTGGCAGGACCGGCTGTCGCTTGCAAGACTCAAAGCTCGCTTCATCAGATATGTTTTGACTCTCGAAAGCGTGTGCCCCGAAAACCTTGTTGGTCCCTCAAGTTGTTCCTGAACTCGACTCTAGCTTTTCGGTTGCAGATCAACATGTTTATCCTCTGAACCGATCTTCAAAGCACGATTCGGGTGTGTCGCTGTGTTGGTCAGTTTGGTGTCATGGTTAAGTGCGCGGACTCTAATCTGGAAGAACCGGGTTTGATTCCCCCACTCCTCCACTTGCACCTGGCTGGATGACCTTGGGCAAGCCGTAGTTCTGATAAGAGCTGTCCTTGAAAAAAGAGCAGTTTCTGTCAAGAGCTCTCTCAGCCCCACCTACCTCACAGGGTGTCTGTTGTGGGGAGGGGAAGGGAAAGGAGTTTGTAAGCCGCTCTGAGACACCTTTGGGTAGTGAAGGGCCATGGGGTATAAATCCAATCTCTTCTTATTCTTTTTAGTCTGAAGCAGCAGAACTAAGTCTGAGTCCAGTGGCACCTTTAAGACCAACAGAGTTTAATTCTGGGTAGAAGCCTCCGTCACTTCTTCAGAAACACACAAAAGCTTATACTTTGAATAAAACTTTGTCGGTTTCAAAGGTGCCACTGGGCTCAAAGATAACCGAACAAAGCAGCCTGACTGAGCATCGTTAGGATGCTTTGAGCAAATACAGCGGGACACTTCCCTGTTAAGGGGAGAAAAGAGACCACACGCTCAAACCAAAGGCTCGCATTCCGAGGCTGGCTTTCTTATGGCACACCCTTCTGTGAAAGCGACCAATTGTGTCGGGAGGGCCTCGTTAACACAAAGGGACTTGTCAGCCCAAAAGGGATCAGAAGCCGATTGGCATGTGCCACCAATGAGCCGACCCGCTGCCCACAAAGGTGAGAAGCAATTCACAGGGGCATGAAAAGGGCGGTTGAGCAATAACCGGAGAGGGAAGGGGCGGGAGAAAGTAGGGCCATTCACCTGATGCAAAGCTGGAGGCCGCATGCCTAGGAACAGGGCAAGACGACTTCTTCACCTCCCAAGACAATTTAAGTGCTGTTTGTGGCATGGTGAGGAATGGCAGCTCGGCCTTGCAACATCAAAAGCTGCCCACTAATAGGGAGGGAAGCCAGGAAGTCAGGGGACACTTCGAAACAAAGGAAAGAAAGGGGGGGAGGGAAGGAAGGGAGGGGTCTTATCCCTGCTCCAAACACCTTGAGGCTACCGAAGCAATTCACACCTCAAGAGCACCCAAAGGCTTCTGCTGCATATCAAAAAAAAAAAAAGAGAGGAGGAAAAAAAGACAGCAAAATAGGTCCGCACAGAAGGGCACAGGTGAAAAAAAGAAAAGAGGAAAAAGGATTTTTCACACGGGTAACGCAGGAAGCACTTCTCTGGGAACCGAAGGGTACAGTCTAAGGATGCCAGCCTCCAGGTGGGACCCGAAGATCCCCTGAATCACAGCTCATCCCCAGAGATCCTTCCACCTGGAGGAAATGGATGCTTTGGAGGGTGGACGGTATGGCACTGAGGTCCCTGTCCTCCCCGGTTCCATCCCCGAACCTCCCCCACGATTCCTGCAACTCTCCTCTGATTCGCTTTTATCTCAGACTCCCCAAGGTAAAGGTAAAGGTTTCCCTTGCTCGAAAGCCAGTCGAACCCGACTCTAGGGTTGCGGTGCTCAACTCCGTTTCCAAGCCGAAGAGCCAGCGCTGTCCGGAGACATTTCCGTGGCCATGTGGACGGCGTGACTAGACACCGAGGCACACGGAACGCCGTTACCTTCCCACCGAAGCGGTCCCTATTCACCTACTTGCAATTTCTTGCTTTCGAACGGCTAGGTTGGCAGGAGCTGGGTCAAACAAGAAATATATACACTGCAAAAACCTTATTTAAAAGTTAAAGTGTTCTATATGTTCCATCTTATAAAGTGCATTATTATTCATAATATTCTAAAACAGGTATATATATTCCTTACATGCAACAGCAACAATAATAATCAGTTTGTACAATCTAATAGCTACCAGTCAGTTTACATCCTTTTAACATAATCAACCCCAACGGGAGTTTCTAGAATTGTACACCCGCTTCTCCTTGCTTGAAAGTCTTCTAAAGGGGGAAATTTCCTTCTGTGGTTACATTGACGTTTAAATTGATGTATGTTGCTGGTCCTACAAAAGGCCCATTAAGCAGCTGACAAACATAGACAGAGCTCTCCTGTCTTTCTCAAGGCTGCCTCGAGCTGGGGGCCAGAGACGAGAGCTCACTCCGTCATGCGGCACTCAGGTCTCAAACTGCTGAACTACCGACCTTCCGGTTTGCAGTTCAGCGTCTTAACCACTTGAGCCACCACGGACTCCCCAAAGGAGCCCCTAAATAACCCACAAATGGGCTGCCAAGGCGAAGGCGGTCACCCTCACCTAAAGGGAGACCGTGTGGAGCCTTGTTGGGTGTTACAAGTCAAAACACTTCAGTAATTACAGGGTTAATGATGTTTGTTAAGTCACATGTTTGTTTGTAACCAATCTGTTTAGACAATAGAATGCCCGGGAACTTTGGAGCTCATTTGCTAGTCTGATTGGAAACTAATGTGTCAAGTATTTAGCATATTGGCTTCTCCTCCCGTTCTTTGTTCTGACTAGAGAAGGAGACGCCATTCGGCTCTTCCCGTTTTACCTTTTAGCTGTAAGGATGTAGACATATTAGCTCTTTGTTATTTTCATATCCTGTGTACCTTTTTCCCATGTTAGCTTTATAGTAAACTTTTATATTTTAAAACATACCATGGACTCAGTCTCTTAATACTCTGCTGACTTACTTAAAAGAATCCCAACAAGCCTGGACTCTCAAAAGCCAGAAACTCCAGTTGGTCTCTAAAGGTCTACCGGACACGACTTGAAGTCCCACTGATATTTATTTATTTATTCATTCATTTAATTTATACCCCGCCCTCCCTGCCGAGGCAGGTCCGGGGCGGCTCACGTATAACATAAAACAATTAAAACAGAATGAGATAATAGGCAGCTCTGTCAAAGGGGGACGGCTTACAAAGCCAAGCGGAGGAATAAAAAACTCACAGGAGATGGAAACGCAGAGGCTGTCCCCCCCCCCCCAAAGGACAGGGAGGAGCTGCCGGCAGTGGGTACGCCCATTCACACATCCGTGGCAACACGTGCCTGTCCTGATGAGGACCGAGTGACCCCCGTGGGAACCCTGCTCCAAACCTTTCTCACGGCCCCCTTGCTCTTCTTAGTCACGGGAATTGGCCACCTGAGTCTTTCTTTTTCTTTTTTAATGGCAAAATAGGGATTTGGAAAACCCTGAACCGTGGCCAGGCTGGTTTTGCCTGCGCACCAACGCTCCCTCTAAGCCGTGGAGTCTTGTGAGCAAGAATCCTGCTTGGTGAGCTCCTGGCGTTAAAGTTGTGAGTGAGCGATTTGGCTTCTGTGTACGTTAGTCTGCTCTGCCGCTCTCCGTCCTGAGCTGAGGCAGGAATCTGTGAGCTGGAGGCTAAAAATCTGTGAGCCGTCTCACACTAACTCGGCTTAGAGGGGACGTTGATCAGCACCACTCAAAAAACTAAATGGGCAGCCCTTTTGAAGCATGGGTGGAAGGGAGAAACCGAGGACAGATCTGACAAAGGAAATGCTTGTATCTGGTCGCTTATGTTTTACATAGCAGAGGCAGGCGAAAACACATATTTCCCCCAGTTTAGAAGAATCCCTCAATCAATGCTCCCTCTAAGCCGTGGAATCTTGTGAACAAAAATTCTACTTGTCGAGCTCCTGGCATTACAGTTGTGAGCGAATGATTGGGCTACTGCATAAATTAGTGTGCTCTGGAGGTAAGCTTTTTTAAAGTCCTTTTTGGACTGTTTTGGATTGCTAACTATGGGGGGGGGGACGCATGCACAGATCTGCCCTCACAGAGGAGGGAGAGCTTGTACCTGAAGGCAGGCCGGGGATGGGGGGCTCTGCAACTTTCCTGGCTGCTTCTTGCTCCTCGTGGCCCGACTGAGGGCTGCTGGGAGCAGGGGGCGGGGCTTGTTGTATGTGCCCTCCCCCTGGGCTCCTTACTGCCGGAACTCTGCTCCTGTGCGCTCCCGCAGGAAATGACCCCTGGTTATTACTACCAGTTATATTGTTGTTACTCTTCAGCAATTGTTTTATTATTCTGCTATATTCTTAGCTCCCGTTCACACTCGCTGATTTGGTCCGGGAGCGGGACAGTTCGGGGCCGGATCAAACCGGCGCAATCACACCACAACATCTGGGAAGCGTCCGGCTTCCGTACCCGAACTGTCCCTTTCCCGGGATAAGCCGGCACAAACTGAACCACCTACTTTGGTGGTTCAAATGGACGCGCCACGGCAAACCGGGCGTTTGATCGCCGGCGCGTCCTCGCGCCGGCACAACCCCGGGCCAGAGCCGAACTGCGCATGCTCTGACATGCGCAGTTCGGCCGGCTAGGCGTCCGAACTGGGTTTTCTCCCCGGCGTTTGATCGCGCCGGGGAGAAAAGGCGGCGCGGCCGGGGGATCCGTGGGATCCCGCCGCGCCGTGTCAACGTTGGCGCGGCTTTTAAAAGCCGTGCCTTAAAGAGGCTTTCCCCCTGCCGTGTGGCAGGGGCCTTAGCATCCCTTCGCACAGGTTCTTTTTTCTGGCCTTAGCTGCTTTGGGCTCCCAGTAGAAAGGAACGGCATGGTAAAAGCAAACGGAAAAAATTAATCTACCTCACAGCACTGCTGACAGAATACAAAAACTGTGGCGTTCTCGGTATGATGTTAAATGCTCAGAAGTGCCAAGATGCCTTACAGCCATCGTTCACAGAGAACGCATACCAACTATGCTTGCCCAACACAAAGGGAACACAGCCGTCAGCCCAATCCCAAAAATATTCTGCATTTTGGGTTTTTTCCTTTCCTACTCGGGACTTTGTCAACGAACAAACGTGAACAGCCTTCCGGACTCAACCTTCACCGCGTCTTAAAAGAAGTGAGGGGAAACGGAACACAGCACTCAACTCTCGAGAGCAGGGCGCATTCAAGCCGACAGTGACCCCTGGTGGCACCTCTCCACAGCACGCTTCGAATTAAAAAAAAAAAAGCTCTGAAAACAAATGGCTTACCTTAACGCCATGTTCGTCCACTGAATTACTACCTGCCACAAGGAAAGAGAGAGAGAGAACACTCTGTAGCATCCAACAATAAAGAAGATTCTAAAAGTTACACAGCCGTTAGTAAAGGTAAAGGTTCCCTTGCTCGAAAGCCAGTCGAGGCCGACTCTAGGGTTGCGGTGCTCATCTCCGTTTCAAAGCCGAAGAGTCAGCGCTGTCCGAAGACGTTTCCGTGGTCATGTGGCCGGCATGACTAAACACCAAGGCGCACGGAACGCTGTGACCTTCCCACCGAAGTGGTACCTATTTATCTACTTGCGATTTCTTGCTTTTGAACTGCTAGGCTGGCAAGAGCTGGAACTAGAGACGGGAGCTCACTCCATCATGCGGCACCCGGGTCTCGAACTGCTGAACTACTGACCTTCCACAGCCTGCAGTTCAGCGTCTTAACCACTTGAGCCACCGCAGCTCCACACAAGCCTATTTATAAGGTTCACTTATTTCACCACTGCTTGGCTCTTGTAGTCCTTTATTATATATCCAGGGCAATACTGATCGCCACTCGGGGGGTCAGGAAGACATTTCCCTCTGGGCCAGATTGGCCAGGGATCCTGGAGTTTTTTGCCTTCCTTTGGGCATAAGAGCAGGGGTCACTGCGGGAATGGGGAGGGGAATAACTCTGAATTTCCTGCACTGTGCTGGGGGGGGGGGGGGGGGGGGGGAAGTAGATGACCTTTGGGATCCCTTCCAACGCTATGTCTCTATGAGGCAGAAGCACATAGAATTCCACTAAGACCAAGAGTACGCTAAGACAGCTCTTAGTGTTTCAGTTTCACGAGGGCAGATAAGTTCTCAGACACTACAGTTCTCCTTTTTTGCATACTCTACACTGGCAGAAAGAAGAAGGTATCCTGGCCCTCCACTTAGAAGAAGAGGAGATTGGATTTATACTCTGCCCTTCACTCAAAGTCTCAGAGCGGCTTACAAAACTCCTTTCCCTTCTCCTCCCCACAGCAGACACCCTGTGAGGTGGGTGGGGCTGAGAGAGCTCTGAGGAGGAGGAGGAGAAAAGGAGGAGGAGGAGATTGGATTTATACCTCCCCGCCCTTCACTCAGAGTCTCAGAGCGGTTTACAATCTCCTTTCCCTTCCCCTCCCCACCACAGACACCTTGTGAGGGAGGTGGGGCTGAGTGTGGAGGAGGAGAAGAAGAGGAGGAGGAGATTGGATTTATACCCCCCACCCTTCTCAGGGCGGCTTACGAACTCCTTTCCCTTCCCCTCCCCACAACAGACACCCTGAGAGGGAGGCGGAGCTGAGAGAGCTCTGACAGAAACTGCTCTTTTTCAAGGGCAGCTCTGACAGAACTGTGGCTTGCCCAAGGTCATCCAGCAGGTGCAAGTGGAGGAGTGGGGGAATCAAACCCGGACCTCCCAGATTGGTGTCCGCGCACTTAACCACAGCACCAAACTGGCTCTCACACCAAACTGGCTCTCGCTTACCAGCTAGGGGAGAGATACTGTCTCCAAATGTGGATTAAACTTCCGGAAACAGAAGAGAAATTCCACAGAGAGCCCTTGACTGACACAGCGCACCCACAGCCAAAGGCTCGAGGGCAGAGAACCTGCTTTGCATGCAGAAGGCCCCAGGTTCGGCCCCTGGAGTCTCTGGCTAAAGGAACCAGGCGGCAGATGTTAGGAAAGAGCCTTCTCTGGCAGAGGCCCTGGAGAGCTGCTGCCGGTCGACAAGGCTGACCTAGATCAGGGGCATCGGACTCATTTGTTACAAGGGCCGCATCTGACATAAATGAGACCTTCTTGGGCCAGGCCGTGTGTGTCATAAAATGTGACGCCAGGTAGCGGAGAGATAAACTTTAGAAAGGACCCAAACACAAAGGTGTGGTTTGTTTTTTTTAAAACTTAAAATAAAAACACGCTTAAAACATCAGCACTCTTGCAATAATTTTGCTTACTGAACAGTGTCTGATGACTGACACCTCTTGCTCTGAATTATCGCATCGGAATGTCTGTGCTGTTGCAATCCTGAGCGTGCTGTTCAGGGGTGTATCTGTAAGCGGCAAACCTACGATGACGCAGCAGCGGCAGAAGAACTGGAGGAAGAAGCAGGAGACGGCCAGTTCCACTGCGGGCCTCATAGGAGCCCTCCGGGGGGGCTAATCCGGCCCCCGGGCCGCATGTTTGACACTCCTGAGCTAGATGGTCTCTGCCTCTCAGGCAGCTTCATATGTTCCTAATGGAAGGGCAGCGTTCACATGCCTTCCATAGTATGATGGGCACCAGTGTTCCCTCTAAACTGAGTTCGTGTGAGCTAGCTCACAGTTCTGTTGCCTCCTGCTCACAGATTTTTGTCTTAGCTCAGGGAGGAGGGCTCCAGAGCAAACTAATGTATGCAGTAGCCAAACCGCTCGCTCACAACTTTAATGCCAGGAGCGCACAAAGTACAATTTTTGGCTCACAAGACTCCACAGCTTAGAGGGAGCGTTGCTCCCCATCCCCAAGGATGGGATGCCAGCCTCCAGGCGGGACCTGGGGATCCCCTGGAATTACAGCTCATCTCCAGACTGCAGAGATCAGTTCCCCCGGAGAAAATGGATGCTTTGCAGGGTGGACTCCGTGGCCTTGTACCCCACTGAGGACCCTGTCTACCCTTGGCTCCATCCCGAAATCTCCAGGCGTTTCCCAGCCTGGATATGGCAACCTGACCCCTCACCTCCCACCGGTGGCTGGGGGGGGATGACCCAGCGACCCGAATTGGAACCTGAGAGGGAAGGCAGGAAGGGTTGCCTCAGTGCTTAGTTCTCGTGGCCCCTTTCTTACACGCCCAGGGAAATGCCGATCGCCACTTTGGGGTCAGGAAGCCATTTTTCTCAAGGCCAGTTTGGCTGGAGATCCTGGAGGTTTTTTGCGATCTTCTGGGCATGGAACAGGGGTCACAGGCAGTGTTCCCTCTAAGCTGAGTTAGTGTGAGCTAGCTCACAGTTTTGTAGCCTCCGGCTCACAGATTTTTGCCTTAGCTCAGGAAGGGATGGCTCCAGAGCAAACTAACTGATGCAGTAGCCAAATTGCTTGCTCACAACTTTAATGCCAGTAGCTCACAAAGTGGAATTTTTGCTCACAAGACTCCACAGCTTAGAGGGAACACTGCACAGCCACAAAATGGCTCCTGCCGGAATCAGAACACCTTCAGCTAGAAGAGGAAGAGATTGGATTTATACCCCGCCCTTCACTACCCAAGGGAGTCTCAGAGCGGCTTACAATCTCCTTTCCCTTCCTCTCCCCACAACAGACACCCTGTGAGGTAGGTGGGGCTGAGAGAGCTCTCTTGAGGACTGCTCTTGAGAAGAAGAGGAGAAGAGATTGGATTTATACCCCGCCCTTCACTACCCAAGGGAGTCTCAGAGCGGCTTACCATCTCCTTTCTCTTCCCCTCCCCACAACAGGCACCCTTGCGAGGTAGGCGGGGCTGAGAGAGCTCTGACAGTAACGGCTCTTTTTCAAGGACAGCTCTTGACAGAACTATGGCTTGCCCAAGGTCATCCAGCAGGTGCAAGTGGCGGAGTGGGGGGAATCAAACCTGGATCTCCCAGATTAGAGTCTGCGCACTTAACCACTACACCAAACTGGCTACATAGTACTAACAAAAGCCTACAGTGCCAGAGAACCAAAAACAACGAGTAACATAGATATAGTAACCCTAACTGAAACTTCATAGTGATACATAGGTAAAGGTAAAGGTTCCCTTGCTCGAAAGCCAGTCAAGTCCAACTCTAGGGTTGCGGTGCTCATCTCCGTTTCAAAGCCGAAGAGCCAGCGCTGTCCGAAGACGTTTCCGTGGTCATGTGTCCGGCATGACTAAACACCAAGGCGCACGGAACGCTGTGACCTTCCCACCAAAGTGGTACCGATTGATCTACTTGCAATTTCTTGCTTTCGAACTGCTAGGTTGGCAGGAGCTGGAACTAGAGACGGGAGCTCACTCCGTCTTGCGGCACCCGGGTCTCGAACTGCTGAACTACTGACCTTCCACAGCCTGCAGTTCAGCGTCTTAACCACTTGAGCCACCGCAGCTCCTAAGTGATACATAGAGGGCCTTAAAAGTACAACAAAGTCTGATAACAGCGGTTGTTTGGGATAAAACCCCCTTCAACTAAATAACTGACCACTGGGAACCAAACCTTTTGAAATGTTTGCTGACGGGATTCCGTGGTTATTGCAGCGGTTGGTGAGGAGATTCTCCCTAGGAGGAAGTGCTCCCAGAGTTTATTTTGCCAGTCTGCCAGAGATAGAGCTGCTATGTCCTTCCACGTTTGATTCTAGCTATGGCGATTAAAGTAGTGATTGTTGTTTTTGTTGCATTTCCCATAGAGTCAGACTAGATATTTGAACACTTTCCCTATGAGGAAAGGTTAAGGCGCTTAGGGCTCTTTAGCTTGGAGAAACGACGGCTGAGGGGTGACATGATCGAGGTTTATAAGATTATGCATGGGATAGAGCAGGTAGAGAAAGAGGTACTTTGCTCCCTTTCTCACAATACAAGAACTCGTGGGCACTCCATGAAACTGCAGAGCGGTCGGGTTAGAACGGATAAAAGGAAGTACTTCGTCACCCAAAGAGTGATGAACACATGGAATTCACTGCCACAGGAAGTGGTGGTGGCTACAAGCACGGACGGCTTCAAGGGGGAATTAGATAAGCATATGGAGCAGAGGTCCATCAGTGGCTATTAGCCACAAGGTATAGATAGGAACTCACAGGCTGGGGCAAGTGATGCTCTGTCTTCTTGGTGCTTGGGGGGGTCAACAGTGGGAGGGCTTCTAATGTCCTGGCCCCACTGGTGGACCTCCTAATGGCACTGGTATTTCTGGCCACTGTGTGATACAGAGTGTTGGACTGGATGGGCCACTGGCCTGATCCAACATTGTCTTCTCTTATGTTCTTATATGATGCATGCATGGTTTCAAGGGGGAACTAGATAAACATATGGAGCAGAGGTCCGTCAGTGGCTATTAGCCACAAGGTATAGATAGGAACTCACAGGCTGGGGCAAGTGATGCTCTGTCTTCTTGGTGCTGGGGGGGGGGGGTCAACAGTGGGAGGGCTTCCAGTGTCCTGGCCCCACTGCTGGACCTCCTGATGGCCCCTGGTATTTTTGGCCACTGTGTGACAGACAGATGGGCCATTGGCCTGATCCAACATGGGCTTCTCTTATATTCTTATGTCTGGGGCATATGATGCTCTGTATTCTTGGCCCTTGGAGGGAGCAACAGTGGGAGGGCTTCCAGTGTCCTGGCCCCACTGCTGGACCTCCTGATGGCCCCTGATATTTATGGCCACTGTGTGACACAGAGTGTTGGACTGGATGGGCCATTGGCTTGATCCAACACTGGCGTCTCTTATGTTCTTATGTAGGTTTCAAACGAGAGGGCGTCCGGGAGATCAGGTAAGCTGACATCAGGTATGATTTTAATTTGTGCAACAATTTGGCTGCAGAATCGTTGTATCTTTGGGCACTGCCACCAGCCATGCAAAAAGTCACCTTCGTGGCCACAGCTCTTCCAGAAGTATTTGCTACTTTCAGGTTTTATTCTATGCTCTGCTTTGAATGTTCATGGAACCTCGGCCCGATGATAAACATGGGGTCCTCGGCCACCACAGACACGATTTTGGCAAGGAGCACCCAGCGAGCATGGACGCAGCCACCGCGTTTGGCAGGAGCGATGCGGACGGCGGCAAACTTACCAAAGATGTAGATGATGGCTACTCCGCTGCTGGCGCCCATCAGCCCCGCTATCCTGAGCACGACTTTCTTTGCATAGGCCGTGTTTTCCTTCTGCTTCTTCTCTTGCTGCTCATCAGAGCCGGCGCTTTTCCCATCTCCACCTTCTGCTGCCTGCAAGGGAAAGGAATCCAGAGGAATAACACACAGTCCCAAAACGATCAGGTACGAAAACAACATATACAGACATGTGCTAGATGCCCACAGAACAATGCAACAACAAATGAGACTGTATTAAAGCCATAACATATTTAGTGACTGGTAAGCAACATATTCCATCGCAGGGGGAAAAACCACAAAGATCGATAGCAATTCACATAGCAGTCTGCTCACGTCTGTCTCAGTCTATATTCCTCAAACAGTCTTGTGTCCTTATTCAGATTCACAAAAGAAGAAGGAGAAAAAGAAGAAGAGGAGGAGGAGGAGGAGATTGGATTTATACCCCGCCCTTCACTTGGAGTCTCAGAGCGGCTTACAAACTCCTTTCCCTTCCCCTCCCCACAACAGACACCCTGTGAGGTGGGTGGGGCTGAGAGAGCTCTTGACAGAAACTGCTCTTTTTCAAGGACAGCTGTGCCAGAGCTTGTGACTGACCCAAGGTCACACCAGCAGCTGCACATGGAGGAGTGGGGAATCAAACCCGGTTCTCCCAGATTAGAGTCCGCACCAAGTTCTGCTCCAAGTTCAGTAAGTCTGTGTTTCTCTTTCAGTCAACACATATTCCGGATATCTAAGTGTTTCAGACCTTTGGTCTTTCCTTGGGAAAAAATCCTATATAGGAACCTTACATTCACTCTTATACTCAAGTAGAAGAAGAAGAAGAAGAAGAGATTGGATTTATACCCCGCCCTTCACTACCCGAAGGAGTCTCAGAGCGGCTTACACACTCCTTTCCCTTCCCCTCCCTACAACAGACACCCTGCGAGGTAGGTGGGGCTGAGAGAGCTCTGACAGAGACTGCTCTTTTTCAAGACAGCTCTTATCAGAACTACGGCTTGCCTAAGGTCATCCAGCAGGTGCAAGTAGAGGAGTGTGGAATTATACCCAGTTCTCCCAGATTTGAGTCCACACACTTAACTACTACACCAAACTGGCTCCTCTTACCATAGTTAGCAGATATGACCATATTCTGACAATCACAATAACCACAGTTAGCATAAACCAGCTATGGTTTCACACCAAATCTGAATTGAGACAGAGAATGGGCTTAACCAATACAAGAGCTATACAATATGCTCCACCAGGGCCCTCCTTTCACAGACACCCCACCTGTTTTCTACAATGCAAGTATAACAAAGCTGCAAAACCAAAGTTCAGCTTCAACTTGTTCATTTAGTGCAAAGGTCTAACTTAGCTGTTCCTTTTTTGCACCTTGTATTAAGAGCCCCTGCTAAAATTATTATTGTTACCTAGGTACTATTTTGTCTACAAATCCTACACTTGGCTTACTACAATCCGAAAGTGGCCAGTTTCTTAACTGGTCCAGGTGGCAGCATGCATGAGTTTAACACACACCCCGGTACACTTTCCAGAAACTTGTGTGACTGTAGCTTGAGACACAGCAAAAGGCTGCTGGATGAAAACCCGATAATAAGAACATAAGAGCATCAGAGAAGCCAATGCTGGATCAGGCCAATGGCCCATCTAGTCCAACACTCTGTCACACAGTGGCCAAAAATACCAGGTGCCCTCAAGAGGTCCAGCAGTGGGGCCAGGACACTAGAAGCCCTCCCACTGCTGCCCCCTCTCCAAGCACCAAGAATACAGTGCATCACTCACCCCAGCCTGAGAGTTCCTATCTATACCTTGTGGCTAATAGCCAATGATGGACCACTGCTCCATATGTTTATCCAGTTCCCTCTTGAAGCTGGTCCATGCTTGTATCCACCACCACCTCCTTTGGCAGTGAATTCACTCTTTGGGTGAAGTACTTCCTTTTATCTGTTCTAACCCGACCGCTCAGCAACTTCATGGAGTGCCCACGGGTTCTTGTCTTGTGAGAAAAGTACTTCTTTCTCTACCTGCTCTATCCCAGGCATAATCTTATAGACCTCGATCATGTCACCCCTCAGCCATCGTTTCTCCAAGCTAAAGAGCCCCCAGCGCTTTAACCTTTCTTCACAGGGAAAGTGTTCCAACCCTTTGATCATTCTAGTTGCCCTTTTCTGTACTTTCTCCAATGCTATAATATCCTTTTTGAGGTGTGGTGACCAGAACTGTACACAGTACTCCAAATGAGGACGTACCATCGATTTATACAGGGGCATTATGATACTGGCTGATTTGTTTTCAATTCCCTTCCTAATAATTCCCGGCATAGCATTGGCCTTTTTTATTGCAGTCACACACTGTCTTGACATTTTCATTTAGTTATCTACTATGACTCCAAGATCTCTCTCTTGGTCAGTCTCTAACAGTTTGGACCCCATCGACGTGTATTTATTGTTAGGATTTTTGGCTTCAATGTGCATCACTTTGCACTTGGCCACACTGAACCCCATTTGCCACGTTGACGCCCACTTGCCCATCCTTGACAGATCCCTTTGGAGTGCCTCACAATCCTCCCTAGTTGTCACCACCCTGAACAACTTTGTGTCATCTGCAAATTTAGCCACTTCACTGCTTACTCCCAACTCCAAATCATTAATGAACAAGTTAAAAGGCATCGGACCGAGTACTGATCCCTGCGGTGCCCCACTGCTTACCACCCTCCACTGAGAAAATTGCCCGTTTATACTCACTCTCTGGTTCCTATTAATAATTACTTTGGCGGTGGTGGAAGGGACCCTTAATTCACAGCTGCCTTATGGCAACCTAGTGGGGTTTTCAAGGCAAGAGACGTTCAGAGGCGGCTCGCCATTGCCTGCCTCTGCGGAACAACCGCCGTCTTCTTTGGAGACCTCCCATCCGAATACCAGCCAGGGCTGAACCTGCTTAACTTCCGAGATTTGACGAGATCAGGACAGCCTGGGATAGTGGTTCGAGCACCTTTCTCAAGGCGGATTGCAAACGAGAGCAGCAGAACTATGCAGGGGATCCGTAAGCCCACCGCAAAATGCGATAACCTTTGAATGATAATATCTGGACATTTGAATGATAGTATCTGAGCCTAACAGCAGAGATTCCTAGTAAAGCGAAGCCATTCGGTCAATCAGCAAGTGGGGTACAAAATACGGTGACAACTGAACCTCACAGCAGTGATTCCCGGCATTACCCTATTATGTATTTTATGCATCATTCAATATGCTGTGTTGATACGTCTACTTCGTTTCAGATTTTTAAGTTGGTTTTAATTTCTGCAATCCTAATCCTATTACACCCTGACCTGCACAGCTAACCCAATCTTGTCAGATCTCAGAACCTAACCAGGGTCAGTCCTGGTCAGTATTTGGATGGGAGACCACCAAGGAAGCCCAGGGTCGCTATGCAGAAGCAGGCAACAGCAAACCACTTCTGAATGTCTCTTGCCTTAAAAGCCCTAAAGGGGGGCCATAAGTCTACCACCAGTCCTATTACACTGTTTATTGGATGTCCTGTCCTGTTGATTGTACTGATTTCCACTGTTGTAACCCCCCCCTTGAGTCTCTGTGAGAATAGCAGACTATATATAAAATAAAACACCATCATACAGTGAAAAACAGAAAGGGGGGGGAGGAAGTCACATTCTCCCTTTCAGACCTGCATTCAAATCCTCCCTGTGCTATGAAGGTGGCCTTTGAGCCAATCACTTTCAGCCTGACCTACCTTGCAGGGCTGCTGTAAGGTAATAACAATAGCACCACCACTGTAAAGGAAAGACAGGATAAAAAAACAGACCACCACTCCCACACACAGACCAGAGTTCAATGTGCCATGAAGGTGGCCTTTTGGACTTGTCACTTTCAGCCTGACCTACCTCGCAGGGCTGCTGTAAGGCAGTAACAATTGCACCAGCACTTTAAAGGAAAAGCAGGGCAAGAGCATGACTGAGAGCTTCCCTCTACCCCAATAAAGAGGACACCCCCCCCACACACACACAGACGTGAGTTCAAATCCTCTCTGTGCCATAAGGGTGGCCTTTTGGACCCGTCACTTTCAGCCTGACCTACCTCGCAGGGCTGCTGTAAGACAATGAACAACTGCACCACCACTTTAAAGGAAAGCAGGACAAGAGAAGGATTGGCAGCTCCACTCTGCCCTAATAGAACCACCCCCTTTTGGACCAGTCACTTCCAGCCTGGCCTACCTGGCAGGGCTGTTGTAAGGCGCTAAGGACTGCCCCAGCACCACCGCTGAGCTCCTTAGAGGGAAGGCAGGACAAGCGCGTGATGGACAGCCCCCTGCCCCAATAGGGAGACACCACCACCCCTCCTTGGGGGCGTGGCTATGGTCCCCCCTCCTCCGCCTCACCTGCTTCTGCTTGACGGCGTCCCGCAGGACGGCCTCCGTCAGCCCCGCCCCGACCACCTGAGGGGGAGCCCCCGTGCTCAACAGCCGCCTCGACGCCGGCCAGGCGCCCCGCCGCCGCCACCGCCGGCAGCAGCAGTTCGCGACGGCGGCCGCGACGCCTCCCCGCAGCGCCGCCATTGACAAGGCGCGGACGCCCCCCACAGCCACCGCCGCCGCCATCTTTGCCCACCACACTAGCCACGGCGCATGCGCAGGGGAAGGCGGGCGAGCGGCTTAGCCAATCAGGAGTCGGGGAGAAGGACGCATGCGCCGCGTTGGTGGGGCGGCGGAATGGAGAGCGCCCGGGCTTTTCCCCCTTCCTCCGGGCTAAGAGGTCTCTCTGCTTGGACACGCCCACCCTTGGACCCCTGTCCAATCGCGAGGCTGGAAGCCTCCAGGGCTGTCAGTCAAGTCGCGGAGGTTTCCCCCCCCGCTGCCCCTCCGAGTCAAGGTGACAGTTGATTGGCTGCCCGTTCGCGGCACGAGGCGGCCGCTCTGACGCGCGTGGTCGCGCTGTCCAATGCTAGGAAGGGAATGTTCTCGCGCCGGATTGGCGCTCATCGAGTGACTTTGAATGGCCGAGCGCGGATGAGAACGTGATGATCCCGCTGGGTTTTAGGGTTGCCAACTCAAGGCTGGGAAATTCTGGGAGGGTGGAGCCTGGAGGGGGCGGAGTTTGGGGCAGGGCGTCAGCTGGGTATAAGGCCATAGAGCCCGCCCTCCGAAGCAGCCGTTTTTGATCTCTGTGACTGTCACCTGGAGATAAATTGTAATTCCGGGAGATCTCCAGGCCCTCCCTGGAGGCTAAAAATACAACAAACTCCATGTGAAACAGTCCAGTAAATAATATAACACTCTTTATATTCAATATATATAAATTCAGTAAGTCAGTAGCATGCAAAAGAAAACTTAGACCCAGAACTTTGCTCTGTTGCTTCAGACCCACGCTGCTAACCCCACCTGAATTTTTCAAGAGAGTTTTTCTGCACAGGTAACAGGGCTTGTTACAAACTTCCTGGGATGAATGATTTGGGAGTGGGGTCTGTCCTGCTGCATATAGCTTACTGGTATGTACAGTTAGATTCGAGTCCAGTAGCACTTCTAGAGATGGAGATTTTCAGAGCAGGAGCTTTCCAGTCAAATCTCCCTTCACTGTGCTCCCTCTAAACTGCGGAGTCTCGTGAGCAAGAATCCTACTTTGTGAGCAACTGGCATTCAAGTTGTGAGCGATTTGGCCGCTGCATAAATTCATTCGCTCTGGAGCCAAGGCAAAAATGTGTGAGCCCGAGGCTAAAAAACTGCGAGCTAGCTCACACTAACTCAGCTTAGAGGGAACACTATAGGAGTGCAGATCTGAGTATTTGAATTGCCTTCAGAAGGTGGAGGGGTGTCCTAAAGGGTGAGGAGGAGGAGAAGAGATTGGATTTATACCCCGCCCTTCACTACCCAAAGGTGTCTCAGAGCGGCTTACAGTCTCCTCTCCCTCCCCCTCCCCACAACAGACACCCTGTGAGCAATGTTCCCTCTAAGCTGCGGAGTCTGGTGAGCAAAAATTCTACTTTGTGAGCTACTGACATTAAAGTTGTGAGCGAACGATTTGGCTACTGCATAAATTAGTTTGTTCTGGAACCATCCTTCCCGAGCTGAGACAAAAATGTGTGAGGCAGAGGCTAAGAAACTGTGAGCTAGCTCACACTAACTCAGCTTAGAGGGAACACTGCCTGTGAGGTAGGTGGGGCTGAGAGAGCTCTCACAGAAACTGCTCTTTTTTCAAGGACAGCTATTGTCAGAACTACGGCTTGCCCAAGGTCATCCAGCAGGTGCAAGTGGAGTGGGGAATCAAACCCGATTCTCCCAGATTAGAGTCAGCGCACTTAACCACTACACCAAACAGGTACAATACATGTTGTAATCAGATTGATTAGAGTAGTGGTGAGAACTAAAAACCTTAAGTTTGCTCCATCCAGTTACCTTTCTTCGTTAGAACTCCCAAAGCACCGCAGAGCTTTCGCTTTCGATTCAATGTTCTCCCGTCTCCCCTCCTGCAAGGGAGATATGTGCTCATACCCCATACGCAAGCAGACTCTGCTCTTGTAATTCTGGACTGGTCGAGACAATTGAGCACGTTCTTTTATCTTGTCGATCCTATCACGAGATTCGTTCTGAATTCATTTCGTTCTAAACATATGCCAATAATTGTCACTGATCCAGGCAGGAATAATCAGTTTTATTGTACTCTGCTTTTAGCTGATATTTGTAATGAAACTACTGGTAAGGTAGCAAGGTTTTGTGCTATGGCTATCCTAACCAGACAAGAAGAAGAGATTGGATTTATACCCCGCCCTTCACTTGGAGTCTCGGAGCGGCTTACAAACTCCTTTCCCTTCCCCTCCCCACAACAGACACCCTGTGAGGTGGGTGGGGCTGAGAGAGCTCTGACACAAACTGCTCTTTTTCAAGGACAGCTGTGCCAGAGCTTGTGACTGACCCAAGGTCACATCCAGTGTTCCCTCTAAGCTGAGTTAGTGTGAGCTAGCTCAGTTTTTTAGCCTCCATCTCACAGATTTTTGCCTTAGCTCAGGACGGAGGGCTCCAGAGCAAACTAATGTATGCAGTAGCCAAATCGCTTGCTCAGAACTTTAATGCCGGTAGCTCACCAAGTAGAATTTTTGCTCACAAAACTCCACAGCTTAGGGGGAACATTGGTCACATCAGCAGGTGCAAGTGGAGGAGTGGGGACTCAAACCGGGTTCTCCCAGATTAGAGTCCGCACACTTAACCACGACACCAAACTGGAGACTATTACTTCTTAGGAAATTTTAAAATCCATGTTGTCCTAACTAAAAATTTTATCTGTATCAACGGTCTGGCTGTATTTTTGCTGTTAACTGTATGTAACGTTTTAAGGTATTTGCTGATCTTTGATTGTAAGAAATCAGATTGACTGATGGATTGATCAGAGCAGAGGGGAAGTGCTTGGGGCCAGAAAATTAGCATCTGTAATGAGATAAGAATCCTTGGTGGTGGTGGGTGTCCATTGTTCTCAACTTGTGAATGAGCGCAAGTCCAGCAATGTAGCACTGCAGTTTCCCCTCAAAGTTCCTTTGCTTGAGAACTGTATGTAGGATCCTGTTACGTCATTTTGCACGACTTAATGTGTCACGTCGATACCTTTGCTCTGCTTCAGTTCTTTCAGGCCGGTTCCGGACTTCTACGATCCGGATGCATTGCTTATTGAATGTCCCGTTTTGTTGACTGTACTCCCTGGATTGGGTTTTTGCGCTCGGTTCTGTGAAAATGGGTGTCCTTCAGCTTCACTTCAGTCTCACCTGCTATGCATCATACACCACCGGTGACCACTGCATATGGTCTGAGATCGGAATGGGCCCACGGCAACTTCTGCATCCGGACTTCATCAGATGATGAAGAAGAGGAGATTGGATTTATACCCCGCCCTTCATTCAGAGTCTCAGAGCGGCTTACAAACTCCTTTCCCTTCCCCTCCCCACAACAGACACCCTGTGAGGTAGGCGGGGCTGAGAGAGCTCTTTCAAGGACGGCTCCTGAGAGAACAGCTCTGAAACAACTTGTGACTGACCCAAGGCCACACCAGCCGGCTCCATGGGGAGGAGTGGGGAATCAAACTCGATCCTCCCAGATTAGAGTCCGCGCACTTAACCATGACACCAAACTAGGAGAGCTCTCTCAGGCCCACCTACCTCCTTCGGGTAGTGAAAAGCGGGGTATAAAAAGCAACTCTTCTTCTCGGTGTAGTGGTTAAGAGCAGCGGACTCTAATCTGGAGAACTGGGTTTGATTCCCCACCTCTCCACATGCAGCCAGCTGGGTGACCTTGGGTCAGTCACAGTTCTCCCAGAGCTCTCAGCTCCACCTACGTCATAGGGTGGTCTGTTGTGGGGAGAGGAAAGGAAGGAAACTGTAATCCATTCCGAGACTCCAAGTGAAGGGCAGGGTATAAATCCAATCTCTTCTTCATCATCTGATACACAAGTTGCGTGGGCCCATACCCACCTTAGACAATATGCAGGGGTCACCTGGGAGGCAGGTGGGGCTGAGAGAGCGCTTTCCAGAACTGCCCTTGAGAGAACAGCTTGGAGAGAACTTGTGACTGACCCAGAGTCACACCAGCAGCTGCACGTGGAGGAGGAGTGGGGGAATCAAACCCGCTTTCCCCAGATTAGAATTCGCGCTCTTAACCGCTACACCGAACTGGCTTTGAAGCCAGACCGGTATTCCATCTCGTTCTGTGCAGCACGATCGAGATGGGTGGCCGTGTCAGTCTGTCTGTAGCAGCAGAAAAAGAGTCCAGCAACACCTTAAGGACTAAGAAGGTCTCTGGCAGGGCAGGAGCTTTCGTGAGTCACGGCTCGCTCCTTCAGCGTGGAAAACACTCAACTGGAGATTTCTTCCCAGGGCACAAAGAACCAGAGGTGGGGAGTTTCTCTACCCCAGGCAAACACGGCGAGCGCATGAGAAGATTCTTCTTTTTTTTTTTATTGCAGCAAGCGACACACGAGCTGGTTCGGTCTCACAGGATGACACAGAGAGATGTAAGAGAGAAGCAAAGGCCTCCGAACGCTCTACGTCCTCGGCCTCTCCCGCGGAGGCCCCTGGACTTGCAAAAGGGGGGAAAGGTTGTTCCTGTTCCCTGAAACCCACAAATTTGCTGTGGGGGGGGGGGGGGGAGAGAAATAAAGGAGGATCGGAGGAGGACAGTGTGGTCAAGGGGGGGTGTCTGTACAAGGACCGGTTGCATCAGTCTAGAGGCGATCCCACTTAACGAAAATAAAACCCGCAAGACACGCGCACAGAGTTGTTCTCCGTCCCCCTCTCTACACCTCCAGCAGCTTGCCGAGGAAGCGGAGGTTGAGGATCTTGAGCTGTTCTTCCAAGTCCATGCGGACGATGCCGTCCTCCCCGTCGATGCTCAGCAGCTCGCCCATGGCCTCTCGGTCCTCTCCCAGGATGACCTTGACCTGTAGGGGAGAGGGAAAAGCTGAGTGACGGAGACGAAGGAGAAGGGGAGGGGGAGCCAGTCACAAAGACGGGAAGCAAGGATGTCGCGATGGCCACAGGATTAAACTGTTTTAAAGGGGATTCGATAGAGTCATGGAGGAGAAGTCTATCAATGGCTACCAGCCATTGTGACTGAGGGCACTAATCCTCGGAATCCCAAAGCCAGGAGGGCAGCATCAGGAGAAGGCCTCGTCCTCCCTGTCCTGTTGGTGGCCGTCCAGAGGACTTGGCTGGCCACTGTGTGAGTCAGGATGCTGGACCAGGTGGACCCTCACTGGTCTGACCCAGCAGGGCTCTTCTGATGTTCTTATGAAGGCCTTGGCCTCTCTGTCCTGTTGTTGGCCCTTCAGAGGACCTGGCTGGCCACTGTGTGAGGAAGGATGCTGGACTAGGTGAACCCTCACTGGTCTGACCCAGCAGGGCTCTTCTTGGGTTCCTATCAGGGGAAGGCCTCAGCTTCTCTGCGCTGTTGTTGGCCGTCCAGAGGAACTGGCTGGCCCGTGAGAGACGGGATGCTGGACTAGAGGGACCCTCACTGGTCTGACCCAGCAGGGGTCTTCTGAGGTTCCTATCAGGGGAAGGCCTCGGCCTCTCTGCCCTGTTGTTGGCCCTCCAGAGGAACTGGTTGGCCACTGTGTGAGACAGGATGCTGGACTAGAGGGACTCTCATTGGTCTGATCCCACAGGGCTCTTCTGATATTCTTATGAAGGCCTCAGCCTCTCTGCCCTGTTGTTGGCCCTCCAGAGGAACTGGTTGGCCACTGTGTGAGAGAGAATGCTGGACTAGATGGACCCTCCCTGGTCTGACCCAGCAGGGCTCTTCTGATGTTCTTATGAAGGCCTCAGCCTCTATGCCCTGCTGCTGGCTCTCCAGAGGGACTGGTTGGCCCCTGTGTGAGGCAGGATGCTGAGCTAGATGGACCCTCACTGGTCTGACCCAGCTGGGCTGTTCTGATGTCCTTATGAAGGCCTTGGCGTCTCTGCCCTGTTTTTGGCCCTCCAGAGGCACTGGATGGCCTCTGTGTGGGACAGGATGCTGGACCAGATGGACCCTCACTGGACTGATGAAGCAGGGCTCTTTTGATGTTCTTATCAGGGGAAGGCCTCGGCCTCTGTGCCCTGTTGTTGGCCCTTCTGCCAGCCAGTAAAAATCGGATTTGCTGTAAATTTATGTATTTAGCTCAGTCTGACAAATGTCACATCTGATTTTTGATGGGTGCTTCTCCCCTGGAACCGTAGGATTAGCTAGTTACCTGTACCCCCTTACCTAATAAAAAGAGTCATGCTTTATTTTAAGTAAGATGATTAGACTCAATAAAGTGCTCAGTTCCTCTGGCGGACCAGCAGAGGCAGAGACTCTTTAATATTTTGTTTGTTCTTCACAAGCGGCGCGAGGGCGACGTTTCCCCCAGGAGGACTGCAGCAGAAATGCTGCCCAGACAGACGGAGCCCATCTTGCCGGTTCTCTCAACGCACCTTGTTGTTCTTGGTCGGAGTGACCGGCTCCAGGTGCTCGCTGGAGATGCTGACCACCTTCTCACTGTCCTTCAGGTAGACGGAGCACATTCCACCCTGGGGAGCGGAGAGGGGGAGACGGAATTAGTCAGCGGCAAAGGCCAGAGCTCTGGCCAGCAAGGCTGGTTCCGGAGGCAGGGGAAGAATTCCTCCCTGGGCGATCCTGGACCGTCAACTGCCTTCTAGTTATCCTCACAAACGTGAGAGTTGCGAGGGCATGGGAGACACAAAGCTACCAGGATGCCCAAAAGGCTATAGAAGGGAGTGGGGAAATATATTGGGTTGGATGTCGAGGAAAGCCCCTCGCGTTGGGGGGAAAAGCGCTGCTGGTCGTGGAATGGTTCAGTGGGATCCAACCTGCTGGCTGAAAAAGGCCGATGAGGCACCCAGTAAAATCTTCAGGTGCCACCGGAGCATTCTGAAGGGGAGGGACCCTGGCTCAATGGGAGAGCCCCTGGAGAGCTGTCGAGAGGGGCTGTGGCTCAGTGGCAGAGCCTCTGCCTGGCATGCAGAAGGCCCCAGGTTCAATCCCCGGCATCTCCAGTTAAAAAGGCACCAGGAGGGGGGTGGTGTGAAAGGCCTCTGCCGGGGACTCTGGAGAGCCGCTGCCAGTCTGAGTAGACAGTTAGGGGCTTTGATGGACCAAGGGGGGGGGGGTCTGATTTAGTCTAAAGCAGCTTCATGTGTAAAACTGGACCCCCCCCCCACATCACTGAAGCACCTGCATTTAAATTTCGGAGGGTTGGAGGAAATTAAAGCGGGTTGGGGGTCAATGTTCCCTCTAGGCTGTGGAGTCCTGTGAGCAAAAATTCTACTTTGTGAGCTACTGGCATTAAAGTTGTGAGCGAGCCATTTGGCTACTGCATAAATCAGTTTCCTCTGGAGCCACCCTTCCTGAGCTAAGACAAAAATGTGTGAGCTGGAGGCTAAAAAATTGTGAGCTAGCTCACACTAACTCAGCTTAGAGGGAACACTGGAGCCATCCCTTCCTGAGCTAAGACAAAAATGTGTGAGCTGGAGGCTAAAAAATTGTGAGCTAGCTCACACTAACTCAGCTTAGAGGGAACACTGGTTGGGGTTCCAGAAGAAGCCTTTCTTCTCGACTTAGCAGCTCTAGTGTTCTCAACCAAGAATTAACAGAGACAGATCCATCTGCTTATCTGCTTTGGGGGGGGGGGGGGGATAGCGGTTGAACCTCTTTCCTTTCAAGAAACACAATCCAGGGAAGGCGGCCTCTCTGTTGCACGCACAAAAAAGGCTGGATCTGTAAGCCTGAGCCAGCGGGAAAGAAAAACGAGTCCGGTTTGATCAAGGACGCCCAACTGGTGCCTGAGACCTGGATGGGACTTCTTCCAAGAGGGGCGGGCCCCATTCTTACAGGCTCTCACCGCTGCCAATCAATCTTCCCTCCCCTTTCCAGCCAACCCACGCTGACCGGGACAACCCTGCGTCTACTCACGGTCACGCTACGGATGACTCCCGTCTGCCCCACGACCTGGCTGTCCAAGTAAGTGTCGCGGACGATGACCTGGATGTCTGTGGTGACCCAGTCGCTGGAACTCTGCTCGATGCCGGAGCCCGGGGTGTGGGGGTTGTAGCCGCCCGGAGAGGGAGCCCCCGGGGTCATGGGGCTGTAGCCCACGGGGCTCGGGCTGGGGCTTGCCTGGAGCAAGGGGGAAAGGTGGAAGAGAATGTGTGAGACGGGATGCTGGCCTAGAGATGGACCCTCACTGGTTTGGTCCAGCAGGGCTCTTCTGATGTTCCTATCAAGGGAAGGCCTCGGCCTCTCTGCCCTGTTGCTGGCCCTCCACAGGAACTGGTTGGCCACTGTGTGAGGCAGGAGGCTGGACTAGATGGACCCTCCCTGGTCTGATCCAGCAGGGCTCCTTCAATGTTCTTATGAAGGCCTCAGGCTCTCTGCCCTGCTGTCGGCCCTCCAGAGGAACTGAAGGAAAACTGTGAGGCAGGATGCTGGACTAGATGGACCCTCACTGGTCTGACCCAGCAGGGCTCTTCTGATGTTCTTATGAAGGCCTCAGCCTCCATGTCCTGTTATTGGTCCTCCAGAGGACCTGGCTGGCCGCTGTGAGACGGGATGCTGGACTAGATGGACCCTCACTGGTCTGGTCCAGCAGGGCTCTTTTGATGTTCTTATCAGGGGAAGGCCTCGGCCTCTCTGCCCTGTTATTGGCCCTCCAGAGGACCTGGCTGGCCACTGTGAGACGGGATGCTGAACTAGATGGGTCTAGATCTGTGGTATGACAAACTCTGGATGCAGTTCATTATGGGGGAAATAGCAAATGGAATAGCTAATCATTCAAACGAAGACTATCAAACAACTTTTGTGTGTAAATGGTCCCCAGTAATTCAGTTCCTTTCAGAAAACGAAGTAGTTCCCTCTGTCGTGAAAGACCAACTTTAGCTCTGTTTCTGATTATATTGCTTCAATCATTGTTAACACACTGAGGCTACCAACCACTATATAGGCTGATGTATGCAAAAAGATATATAACACGCATGTGTTCTCAATTCATGCTAGTGGATTGTGTTAACAAAGCAAATCCAATTTTATTTTGTTCATTATATTTCTGTTATGTTTTTTTCGCTGTTCTATGTTACATGTTTAAAATAAAATAAAAATTAAGAAACCTAGATGGGCCTGATCCAGGAGGGCACTTCTGATGTTCTTGCGTTCTCTGCTCAGGGCAACGTTCTGACCACCCGCGTGCAGCTCCCTTCTTCTTCATGGACCAGAGGAAATGTTCTTAGAACACGCCCCCTCCCTCTCCCCCAGTCTCAGGACCAGTCAGCTCACAACACTGACCGGTGGGAAGGTCTTACTTTAGTTGGATCTGGAGAACCTGTGTTTGGTTTCATATATGGTTAGCAGTAGAGCTGAATTTGCCCACTGACAGCTTCAAAAGGGAATTAGATAGGCATATGGAGCAGAGGTATAGATAGGGACTCTGGGGCAAGTGATGCTCTGTCTTCTTGGTGCTTGGGGGGGGGGGTCAACAGTGGGAGGGCTTCTAGTGTCCTGGCCCCACTGCTGGACCTCCTGATGGCACCTGGTATTTTTGGCCACTGTGTGATACAGAGTGTTGGACTGGATGGGCCTTTGGCCTGATCCAACATTGGCGTCTCTTATGTTCTTATGACCCTTCCCTTCAGTTACTGCATCAGCTGCAGCTGAATCTTCCGCAGTGCCTATGGGGATTTTGCCTTCCATTTCCTGACAGCACCCCCTCCGCCCCGTCTTCCATCTCCAGGCCTCCTTCTAACAACAGAGCCATTACAGACAATCAAGTATGCACACTGCCGAGTCTGAAAATGGCTCATCGAACGTCAGAAGAAACAGCCGGCTCTTGCCGGGTCTGGGATTCCCTAGCAGGCAACGCAGTGTTTCGGGTTGCGACGAGATCCCTCTGCGTAACAGGTTTTCCAGTAGTACCTGGTAGGCCATAGGCGATGGTGTTGGGTGGTAGCTGGCTGGCGAGTGGGTGTTCTGGTAGCCTACAGGACTCGGTGCCACTTGATGGAAACTCTGAGGGCTGGGGCTGGGCTGGTAGGAGCCCTGAGGGGACGGGACGGCGTACGGAGAAAACTGGTCTGTGTTGTACCTGCAGTGGGGAAGAGAGAGAGAAGCGAAACCGGTCAGCAGACCGAGGAATGGCGAAGAGCAGTGGAGTAACCCTGATTCGGTAGCAGCAATGCAGGAGTCGGTTGTAGTATGAATGGGAATATAAAGATTTTTATATATAGGTTTTTTCCTTCTTGATTGTTCATATTCATATTTCCCCGGTTTTTATAGATTTATTCTTTAAGTAATATTTTACTAGGATGTTAGAAAGGTCTGCTAGATAGAAGGCTTTCCTCTTGTAGGTCTGATATTGTTAGCAGACAACATAATAGGTACAAAGTTCATGATTCTGTAGTTCTTAGGGCAAACCTTTCAATGTCTGGGTCAGATAAGATTTTAGTCTCCTATCAGTAATGAATACTTTTGTTTGGGATATGAAGAATTCCTGCCCATTATCATTTAGGTTAGGTTAAGTAAACACTTAGTTTGACGTAGATATATGTTTCTTTATATCTGGCCGATCAGAGGATTATTACTCAAATTACCACTGTCTTTTATAACCTGAGCCTTCGGGGAGGGCGGGATATAAATCCAAAAATAAATAAATAAATAAACCAATTATGCTGTTTGAATATTGTTTTCTCGATGATGTCAGTCCATGTATAAAATTTCGTGTATTTCCTGAATATGTTCAGAATATGTTCACGGAGAAGATGAAGAAGAAAAAGAAGAAAGTTGTCAATTTTGGATGGACTATTTGGTCTAATTGTTTTCCTGTTAATTGAAGCATATTTCCTGAATATGCTGAGAAGAAAGTAGTCAATTTTGGATGGACTATTTGGTCCAATTGTTTTCCTGTTAATTGAAATAAAACATAGATCTTCCTCCTCATTTGACTTCATTTTTGACATGGAATCTAATATGTACAACACTGTTTCTCCTAAAGATACCAGTTTAAATCCACGACGATAGATTCAGGTGGGGGTCGCCGTGTCGGTCTCAAGCAACAAAATGAAGCTTGAGTCCAGCGGGGCACCTTTAAGGCCAACAAAGTTTAATTCTGGGTAGAAGCTTTCATGTGCATGCACACAAACACTTATACTGAGAATTAAACTTGTTGGTCTTGAAGGTGCCGCTAGACTCACTTTGTTCAGTTTAAATGCACGACGCCGGTAACTTAATGGACTCTAAGAAAGCGAAACCCTCCACTTTTGACCACTCAACAGTAGTGTCAAATTTAAAACTGAGCTGGCTCAGTAGAGAAGAGGAGAAGAGATTGGATTTATACCCCGCCCTTCACTACCTGAAGGAGTCTCAAAGCGGCTTACAAACTCCTTTCCCTTCCCCTCCCCACAGCAGACACCCTGTGAGGCAGGTGGGGCTGAGAGAGCTCTCTCTCGAGGACTGCCCTGGAGAGAACAGCTCTGACAGAACTACGGCTTGCCCAACGTCATCGGAGATCTTTCAACATCACCTGCTGCCTGGTGCTTTTAATTGGAGATGCCGGGGATTGAACCTGGGACCGTCTGCCTGCCGAGCAGAGGCTCTACCACTGAGCCACGACCCCTCTTGACAGCTCTCCAGGGCCTCAGACGGAGGTCTTTCAACATCACCTGCTGCCTGGTGCTTTTAACTGGAGATGCCGGGGATTGAACCTGGGACCTCCTGCCTGCCAAACAGAGGCTCTTCCACTGAGCCACAGCCACCCTTCCTAAAAACTGAGATGAGAGTAAAAGGGAAGCTACAACGACCCCAGAGGGTTTTCAAGGGAAGAGATTCCAGAGGTGGTTTGCCACTGCCTGCCTCTGCATAGCAACCTGTCAGCTCGGCCGCTGCCATAGCTGGTGGAGGAGGGAGGAGGTGATGGATGGGACTGTTGCTGTAATGGAATCCTAACTTTCGTTTTCTTCCCAGCTCCTCTGATCTGCTAGCCTAAGCCGGTGACCTTGGTACCTTGTTGCTGCTTTCTCTGAGAATGTAGACCCATTAGGTTGGGCGGGCGTTTGCCAGTTCCCTGATTGGCCCAGGTTACTGTTCGCCTACTCAGGGAAATGTTGAGGGGTTAATGTTTATATCCTGTTTTACAAAGTGTATGCGTATTCCTCCATTTTAACATACTTCACCTGTATTGTTACTTGTTCTTTGTAAATTATTAATAAGATGTTAATTGCAGAAGGAAGGAAGGAAGGAAGGAAGGAAGGAAGGAAGGAAGGAAGGGGAAGAGATTTTGGGGAGGCCCCCCACATCCCTTCCACCCGTGGTACACTCACATGGCCGGGGTGCCGGGCGTCTGAGGGTTGTACGGCGGATTAACCTGCGGGGAAGACGGATCGGGATAGCCCGGGGTCTGTGGGTTGGGCGTCCCCCCATAGCCTTGCGGAGACGGGGTGGGCTCGTCGTCAAAGCCGTAGTCAAACTCTTCGTCAGCTCTGTGGAAGAGACGGGATGAGAGAGACCGAAGAACTCGGGCCGTCCGTGGGCACCTCCCCTCCCATCAACATCTGCGTCGACCTTGAGCTTCTGAGCCCCTCTGCCCCGCCCCTCCGCTGAGTGGCACCAACCTGGAGGGGGTGTTCGGGTTATTGGGGTCCCAAGCCCCGCTCTGCGCGGGGGTCCGGCTGCCGTCGTGCAAGGGCGTCTGAGAGCCGTAGTGAGGAGTCCGGTTGCCTGGAAGACGGCGCATGGTTAAAACCTCGAAACGTGGGTTTGCGCTAGCAGCTGTTTCAGTGCTTTGCCAACTTTTACTGAAGAGCAGTATGAAAACACAGTAATTTAGAAAAATAACACAGATGTCCTATGTGCCTGCAGATCTGAAGCAGGTGTAGAACTCTGAAAGGGACCGAGCCACTGAATGGAGAAACCCATTACCGGAGGCTCAGAAACCTGTCCTTCCTGTCAACCAAGGACAGTTGACAGGAGGAAACCTCTGCACCCTAGGGGGTGGAGTTGACTGGTTTGAAGTGAGACAGAGAGTTCAGAGCGTGTAGGGGGAGAGAGCTACGTGAGTTGCCGTGGAGACCGTGAGGATTCTGTGTCCTCTGTGGAAGTTATTAGCCTAAGTGACCAGTAGGAAAATAAGTTTTTACGGCTAGGTCTATTTAGAGAAAGAAGAACTGTGCCTATCTGAAACCATTACGTTTATGACCTTTACTGAAACCGCTACACTTCATTCATTTCTTCAATTCCTGTCCCCTAGGCAAGTAGGAAAATAAGCTTTTACGGCTAGGTCTAGTTAGAGAAAGAAGAACTGTGCCTATCTGAAACCATTACGTTTATGACCTTTACTGAAACCGCTACACTTCATTCATTTCTTCAATTCCTGTCCCGCCATCCCCGCAAGCTTCTAAATAAACTCTATTTGTGTTCAAGAGAAAACCACTGTTTTATTTAGTGTAAAGGATCCCCTTTTACCTCAGAGCCACACACTGACGGTTCTGCCACTCTACTAAATGAAACGAAGCCATCCTGTTCTTCCGGTCCAACTAGAGAGCCTCTGATGGCAGCAAAATTAAGCTGAAAATGTTACGGAGGGCCAGGGGACAGCATCACACACCTCACGGCACATTACAGAGAGGTGCCTTTACATAAAAGGAGGTTTCAGAAAAGAGCAAAACCTTACAGGTTTGTGGGGTGAGGGAAGCTCCTGATCGCTCCCCCCGTACCTACAACTGTGCAAACGGCTTGTTCTTTAACATGGATACGCTTGATTGACTGAATTTGTCCAAGTTGCTGGATTCAGCCCCTCTCCTCCTTCTTCTGAGGGCTCGACAGACACTGAGCAGCCTCAGGGTGCAGGAAACAATCAAAGGCTTTCTCACTTCAAAAAGGATGTGGACAGAATGGGGCGGGTGCAGAGGAGAGCAACGAGGATGATCGGGGGCCTGGAGACCAAGAAGTCCTATGAAGAAAGGCTGAGGGACTTGGGAGCGTTCAGTCTGGAGAAGGTTTTTTGGGAGGGGGGGCATGATCGCTCTCTTGAAGAATTTGAAAGGCTGCCACTTAGAGGAGGGCAGGGAGCTGTTCCTGTGGGCAGCAGAGGAGAGGACTCGCAAAACAGATGCTTTGCGACCCCTGTTGGAGCAAATGAAGACGCTCGACGAAACTTTTGCTGCACAACAATAGCAACTAAGTGAGAACATTAAAGAAAACAGAGCAAACAGCCGAGAACCTTAAAGAAGTGGATGCCAACACTAAAAAGCTTAAAAAACAAATGCAGGAGATGGAAAAGAAGAGAAACTCAGATGAAGCCCAGCTTCTACAGCTGCAAATGGAAAAGGCAAGCTTTATTCTGAGATTTCAAGGAGTTCCTGAGATTAAAGGGGAGAATCTAAAGCAGATCATGATTGATTCCTTGGGGCCGGTTGCAGATTTAAAAGCGGATGTTCTTCAAAGCGAGGTGGATGTGATCTATAGATCATATTCAGAATTTATCAAAAAAAATAATCTGCCCGGCGAGGTGGTGGTTAGATTCTCCAGAAGACAAGTGAGAGATCAGATTTTAAAGTAGGGGAGCGGTGGCACAGGGGATTTATCCTCTGGTTACAAGTAACATCTGAGCTGAACAGGACTGCTATCAGTTCTAGCCCCGCACTGGTGTGAGCTACCAGCCTTGTCCCCAGCTCGCCGTCCACCCAGAGGTTCGAAAGCTTCGGTGAGTAGATAAAATGGGTACCACTCCTTAGAGCGGGTGGGCACACCAAAACTCCCCGGTGGGGGAGGTGTTAGCCGGCGAATGGAAGGTTTGGCTCGCAAGATCGAAAGCCTAGAAGATCTCTTGGGCATCAAGAAGCCTGTAATGGGCCGTTCCGGCCAGGCAGTGGCAGTATGGAGCTGCGACCTGAAGAGTCCTGGAGAGGAACAGCTGACGTCATCCAGCCAAGCCAAGCTGAGTGGGGAAAATGTCGTCCGGATCACGTCTGACTTGCAACTGAACAAATCCCCGTTGGCTGCAAAACGTGTGCTACGTAAAGATTATATGTGTTGTCCTCCCTTACCCCTATAAAGCATTGTTAGTTCCTTGTGAAATGAGTAACTGTAAATCGCTCAGAGCCAGCAGCTCTGCAAGGATTGAGCGATCAATAAATTGAAAGATTATTATTATTGTTATTAAAGGCAACAAATGGAACCACCCTTAAAATTGATGGCAAGAAGTGTTTTGAAAGACATTCCCTTTGAAATAAGAAAGAAGAGGGAAAAATACAGAGACTTGGCTTTGTTTTTACAAAAGAATAACAACCCCTACAAATGGATTATACCTGAAGGGATACTGTTTAAATTTAAAGACAAGAGGGGAAAAATTGAGTCTGTTATGAAAGCGAGTGCGTTCTTGCAGCAGCAGCTTGGACCACCAGAGGAAGAAGATGAGGAGAGTCACAAGGGAAGTGACGATGAAACACCTACTGGAGAGGACTCGGATTCGGAACTTGGGGCGGCGGCCCCTAAGCAAGGATATCGTTTGAGGGAAAGAAAAAACAAAAAATGAGATGCTGATTTTTTCCTGAGGTCTGTTTCTTAATAATATATAAGAGTTCTTTTGTATTGTTCTTTAAGAAGTCAGAAGTCCTGGACTTGAAACATACAAGCGGATATAACGATCACATTTAATGTAACCAATCTTGTTAGTTTTACTATAAGCGTGGTATTGCAACCATTATATGACCACCACCTCTTGGGTTTTTTGTGGTTTTTCTTTACTTTCTCCTGTAGTTTATAGTTCCCCTTCCCAATTTTCTTGTACTGTTTTAGAAAATAAAAACACTTTAAAAAATAAAAATAAAAAAGGAGAGGACTCGCAAGAATGGGTTTGAATTAAGGCTGGAAAGTTAGGGGGAAAGTTTTTTACGGTAAGAGTAGCCCAGCAGTGGGATTGGCTGCCTAGGGAGGTGGTGAGCTCCCCCCACCCTGGTAGTCTTCAAGGAACAGCCAGAGGAACGCTTGCCAGGGATACTCTAGCCTGATCCTGCCTTGAGCAGGGGGTTGGACTGGATGGCCTGTAGGACCCCTTTCAGCAATACGATTCTTAGTATCTACCTCCTCCTCCCCCCTGTCTTGCTAACAGGCACCTTCCCCAGTAGCTTTCCCCACAGGAAGGTCATCTAGTGACTCCTTCCCTCCCCCACCGAACAGGAGCTCCTCCCACTCACCGTCATGCAACGGAGTCTGCGAGCCGTACATTGGGGTGCGGGACCCGGAGCCGTACATGGGAGTCTGAGAGCCGTACATAGGGGTGCGCCCGTAGGCTGAGGTCATGCCGTCCGGCCTCTTCGAGCCGCTGTTGAAAAGAGAAAGAAGCCCTGGGTTAAAGCTGGTGCCCCCCACCCCGAAAACCAAGTGAACTTCGGGTTACCCTGAAGAAAAGTCCACAAGCCCCGCCTCTGCGTACGCGGATCTTGGGGGAGTGAGAAGGATACAAAAATAACGTGCAGGCAGATCCCCAATAACTGGAGGTGGATCTCTAGCCCTCCTGCTGGCTCTTACACTGTGGTGAGACGCTGCCGGTCCACGGAGATCGTCTGGCAGGTGGAGTGCAGTTCCACACGGGCGGTGGACTCCGTGGCATCCTTGACCACACCGATATAGCCTGGAAGAGAGCAGAGCGCCGGTCAGCCAGCAGGATGCCGAAGGGGCGGAGAAGAAGAAAAGGCCCCACAGACTGAAATCTTCCCACTGGATTGTTGGGAAACCAAATCCCTAAACCACATGGAGTCTCTCGAGAGCCGAAGAGGGCATCTCGGAGCATGTCGACGCTGTGAAATGGAAACCAGGTGAACTGTGGCTCCGTGAGAAAAGAATCTGCTCTGAATGCAGACGATCCCAGCCTCTCCACCTAGAAGGTATGCAAGCCCCTTGGCCTGAAACCCCACAGAGGGGCTGCTATTCAGCAGAAAGCAGGCTGACCACAGCGTGACTCAAGATTAGGCACCTTCATGCCGACTCTGCACTGCGATGGAAGTCAGCGGCCAGCGATTAACACAGAGACTAAGGGGGCAAACTAGAGTGGCAAGCTCCGGGTTGGGAAATATCTGGAGATTTGGGGGGTGGGGCCTGGGGAGGGCGGGGTTTGGGGAGGGAAGGGGCCTCGGCAGGGCGTGATGCCGTAGTGGTTAGGAGGGCCAGTCTGGTGTCGAACAGCTCCGAGAGAACTTGTGACTGACCCAAGGTCACACCAGCAGCTGCATGTGGAGTGCGGACTCTAATCTGGGAGAACCAGGTTTGATTCCACGCTCCTCCACATGCAGCTGCTGGCGCAACCTTGGGTCAGTGACAAGTTCTCTCGGACCTGTTCTCTCAGGAGCAGTCCTCGAAAGAGCTCTCTCAGCCCCGCCGACCTCACTGGTGTAAGCTGCTCTGAGAATCCTTCAGGTAGTGAAGGGCAGGGTATAAATCCAATCTCTTCTTCTTCATAGAGCCCACCCTCCAAAGCAGCCATTTTCTCCGAGGGAGCAACAGTAATAGCCAGAGATCTCCAGCCACCACCTGGAGATTCAGACAACAAATATATTCACTGCAAAAACCTTATTTATAAGTTAAAGTGTTCTATATGTTCCATCTTATAAAGTGCATTGCGTATTATTCATAATATTCTAAAACAGGTATATTCATTGCATGCAATATCAACAATAATAATCAGTTTGTACGATCTAATAGCTACCAGTCAATTTACATCCTTTTTACACAATCAACCCCAACGGGAGTTTCTAGACTTGTACACCCGCTTTTCCTTGCTTGTAAGTCTTCTAAAGGGGGAAGTTTCCTTTTGTGGTTACATTGTTTAAATTGATGTTTGTTGCTGGTCCTACAAAAGGCCCATTAAGCAGCTGACAATCATAGATGGAGCGCTCCTGTCTTTCTCAATAGTAAACTGACTGATAGCTATTAGATTGTACAAACTGATTATTATTATTGATATTGCATGTAAGGAATATATATACCTGTTTTAGAATATTATGAATAATAATGCCCTTTATAAGATGGAACATATAGAACACTTTAACTCATAAGTTTTTTGCACTGTATATATTTGTTGTTTGACTGTTTTAACACTGCAGCTCGAGTTTCCACCACCTGGAGGTTGGCAACCTGAAGCCAAACCCAGAACCACTGCCTCTCACCCACCCACCCTGCGCAGGCCGCCTGCACTCTCTGAGAGGGGCAAGCGATAATATAAACCACCTCTACAGGGTAATCCCACCTCTCTTCCAAAGAGTCCGGGGGCAGGTGTACGTGCTCCTCCCCCTCGGCCCATTTTATTTCCACGACGCCACTGCGACGTAGGCCAGGTGGAGAGAGAATGACTGTCCCAAGGCCACCCAGTGAACGTCTCAGCTCGGGAGGAATTTGTCCGCAGATCTCCCTGGTCTTATGGTCCTGCACTCTAGCCCCCGCCCTGGTTCTCAGGGGTGCCTGGCTAATGCCCACGCCCTCCCCGCAAAGGAGGCGGCCTTACCTTTGTAGGGCCCTTGCGAAATCCGCACGGTCTGCCCAATGAGGTCGTTGTCTCTGCGCCCACGGCCCCGGCTCATCCCGCCCCCTCCAAAGCCACCGTGTTGACCTGCAGGGGCGAGGAGGAGGGTGTAGCGAATTAGAACAGATCTGGGCCAGTCTAAGCTGAGTTAGCGTGAGCTAGCTCACAGTTTTCTAGCCTCCAGCTCACAGCTGTCTTAGCTTGCGAAGGAGGGCTCCAGAGCAAACACATTTATGCAGCAGCCAAATCGCTCAGTCACAACTTTAATGCCAGCAGCTCGCCAAGTAGACTGTTTGCTCACAGGACTCCACAGCTTAGAGGGAGCACTGATCTGGGCCCATCTGCTCACTATCTCCCAAAGGTGCTCCGAGCACAAGATAAAAGGCCCAAATCATGATCTCGACAGAACATCAGTCTGCTGTTCCCCAAGAATGCCCCCGGAAGCCTGGAACTGGGAAATATCCCTTCTCAACCAGCAGCAGGCCCACAACTACGGCGGGGCCTTGGGGGGGGGGCTCTGCCCCCTTGCTCAAAGGCACAGCCCCACAAGAATTTCTCCTGCAAATGCTTTCCCCTCCAACCATTTTAAAACATTTTTTTAAAGGTATGCTCTCCTTTAAGCCGAATGGAGTGCTGTGCTTGACTAATTCCCGCATCGAGCAAGGGGGTTGGAGTAGGTGACCTCTAGGGTCCCTTCTAACTCTGTGTCAAGAAACCGGTCTCCTTTCAGAGAGTTTTCCTGCCTCCTAAGTGTTAGCTTTCTCGACTATAGAAGTCATCAGTCCCACCTGCTGGCTTGTTCTCAGGAGTGTTGCTTCGGCTGGCGGAAGTGATTCACTTGCACCAGCTGAGAACTGTCATCTAAAGTGACTGAAAGCTTGCAATTTAGGGATCTAGACTGCTAACAGCTTTCGATCGGCTGAACGACTTTTCTTTCTGCACGGAGAGCTTCAGCCCCACCAGCAAAAAAACTGCACCACAAGCCACAAAATCCTAGCTACGGGCTTGGTCGGCAGCAGCAGACAGTCTCCACTTGGGCTGTGCCCAATGCTCCCTCTAAGCTGTGGAGTCTTGTGAGCGACTGGCATTACAATGGTGAGCCAGCGATCTGCTCCGGAGCCCTCCTTCCGGAGCAGAGACAAAAATGTGTGAGCCGGAGGCTGAAAAATTGTGAGCTGGCTCACACTCACTCGGCTTAGAGGGAACCCTGGCTGTGCCATGGGGGGAGGGACGTGCAATTTCATTAAAGGTAAAGGTATCCCCCTTGCTCGAAAGCCAGTCGAATCCGACTCTAGGGTTGCGGTGCTCATCTCCGTTTCAAAGCCGAAGAGGCAGCGCTGTCCGGAGACGTTTCCATGGTCATGTGGCTGGCATGACTAAACACCCAAGGCGCACGGAACGCTGTTACCTTCCCACCGAACTGGTACCTATTTATCTACTTGCAATTTCTTGCTTTCGAACTGCTAGGTTGGCAGGAGCTGGAACTAGAGACGGGAGCTCACTCCGTCTTGCGGCACACTCGGGTCTCGAACTGCCGAACGAACGACCTTCCACAGCCTGCAGTTCAGCGCCTTAACCCCTTGATCCACTGCAGCTCCTGGTACCTACTGATCTACTTGCAATTTCTTGCTTTCAAACTGCTAGGTTGGCAGTTTCATTAGAAATTTCATTAGAGTGCCTTTAATCTCAAGAGCACCAATCACAAGGCATCTTCCAGGAGGGGCCATAAATCAGAAGAATGGCGTGTGCACTTTGTGTGCCGTGGGTCCGAGGTCCGCCGCTCGGTATTCTCAGCTAAAATGACCTGAGGCTGAGACCACACGCAACCCGCCCCCCTCCCCCAACACACACGGCCACCTCCGGACCCACCTCCTGCACTGGGGTGCATGGGGCTGTTGATCCGAGGACTCATGGGTGCGAACCCGCCGATGGTGACGTTCATGACATCCCGGGGCTGCAGGAGGCGGAGGGGAAAGCGGATTACTTCAGAAGGGAAACGGACGGCAAGGGCTCACCCCTCCCCCGGTATGGACCTCTGCCCCGAAAAAGCATCCCACCTTTGAGCCTCCGGCCAGGACCAAGTGGCGTGCCTTGCAGACAAACATGCCTCCGTTCTCCACCAGCTTCTTGCAGTGCAGAAAAACGAAGCCCTGGAAGAGGTGACGGATCTCTCCCTCACGTCCCTGCAAGGAGAGGAGGAGCCAGTCATCAGAACATGCTGGGCTTTTCTACCTTTTCCTACTTAGTGGAGGGGCTGTGGCTCAGCGGCAGAGCCTCTGCTTGGCATGCAGGAGGTCCCAGGTTCAAGCCCCAGCATCTCCAGTTAAAAGGACCAGGCAGGGGGGGATGGGAAAGACCTCCGCCTGAGACCCTGGAGAGCTGCAAAGGGGCGTGTGTGGCTCAGTGGCAGAGCCTCTGCTTGGCATGCAGGAGGTCCCAGGTTCAAGCCCCAGCATCTCCAGTTAAAAGGACCAGGCAGGGGGGGATGGGAAAGACCTCCGCCTGAGACCCTGGAGAGCTGCAAAGGGGCGTGTGTGGCTCAGTGGCAGAGCCTCTGCTTGGCATGCAGGAGGTCCCAGGTTCAAGCCCCAGCATCTCCAGTTAAAAGGACCAGGCAGGGGGGGATGGGAAAGACCTCCGCCTGAGACCCTGGAGAGCTGCAAAGGGGCGTGTGTGGCTCAGTGGCAGAGCCTCTGCTTGGCATGCAGGAGGTCCCAGGTTCAAGCCCCAGCATCTCCAGTTAAAAGGACCAGGCAGGGGGGGATGGGAAAGACCTCCGCCTGAGACCCTGGAGAGCTGCAAAGGGGCGTGTGTGGCTCAGTGGCAGAGCCTCTGCTTGGCATGCAGGAGGTCCCAGGTTCAAGCCCCAGCATCTCCAGTTAAAAGGACCAGGCAGGGGGGGATGGGAAAGACCTCCGCCTGAGACCCTGGAGAGCTGCAAAGGGGCGTGTGTGGCTCAGTGGCAGAGCCTCTGCTTGGCATGCAGGAGGTCCCAGGTTCAAGCCCCAGCATCTCCAGTTAAAAGGACCAGGCAGGGGGGGATGGGAAAGACCTCCGCCTGAGACCCTGGAGAGCTGCAAAGGGGCGTGTGTGGCTCAGTGGCAGAGCCTCTGCTTGGCATGCAGGAGGTCCCAGGTTCAAGCCCCAGCATCTCCAGTTAAAAGGACCAGGCAGGGGGGGATGGGAAAGACCTCCGCCTGAGACCCTGGAGAGCTGCAAAGGGGCGTGTGTGGCTCAGTGGCAGAGCCTCTGCTTGGCATGCAGGAGGTCCCAGGTTCAAGCCCCAGCATCTCCAGTTAAAAGGACCAGGCAGGGGGGGATGGGAAAGACCTCCGCCTGAGACCCTGGAGAGCTGCAAAGGGGCGTGTGTGGCTCAGTGGCAGAGCCTCTGCTTGGCATGCAGGAGGTCCCAGGTTCAAGCCCCAGCATCTCCAGTTAAAAGGACCAGGCAGGGGGGGATGGGAAAGACCTCCGCCTGAGACCCTGGAGAGCTGCAAAGGGGCGTGTGTGGCTCAGTGGCAGAGCCTCTGCTTGGCATGCAGGAGGTCCCAGGTTCAAGCCCCAGCATCTCCAGTTAAAAGGACCAGGCAGGGGGGGATGGGAAAGACCTCCGCCTGAGACCCTGGAGAGCTGCAAAGGGGCGTGTGTGGCTCAGTGGCAGAGCCTCTGCTTGGCATGCAGGAGGTCCCAGGTTCAAGCCCCAGCATCTCCAGTTAAAAGGACCAGGCAGGGGGGGATGGGAAAGACCTCCGCCTGAGACCCTGGAGAGCTGCAAAGGGGCGTGTGTGGCTCAGTGGCAGAGCCTCTGCTTGGCATGCAGGAGGTCCCAGGTTCAAGCCCCAGCATCTCCAGTTAAAAGGACCAGGCAGGGGGGGATGGGAAAGACCTCCGCCTGAGACCCTGGAGAGTCATAAAGAGGGGCTGTGGCTCAGTGGCCAGAGCCTCTGCCTGGCATGCAGAAGGTCCCAGGCTCAATCCCCGGCATCTCCAGTTAAAAAGGACCAGGCAGGAGGGGATGGAAGAGACCTCCACCTGAGACCCTGGAGAGCTGTAAAGAGGGGCCGTGGCTCAGTGGCAGAGCCTCTGCTTGGCATGCAGGAGGTCCCAGGTTCAATCCCCGGCATCTCCAGTTAAAAAGGACCAGGCAGGAGGGGATGGAAGAGACCTCCACCTGAGACCCTGGAGAGCTGTAAAGAGGGGCCGTGGCTCAGTGGCAGAGCCTCTGCTTGGCATGCAGGAGGTCCCAGGTTCAATCCCCGGCATCTCCAGTTAAAAAGGACCAGGCAGGAGGGGATGGAAGAGACCTCCACCTGAGACCCTGGAGAGCTGTAAAGAGGGGCCGTGGCTCAGTGGCAGAGCCTCTGCTTGGCATGCAGGAGGTCCCAGGTTCAATCCCCGGCATCTCCAGTTAAAAAGGACCAGGCAGGAGGGGATGGAAGAGACCTCCACCTGAGACCCTGGAGAGCTGTAAAGAGGAGCTGTGGCTCAGTGGTAAAGCCTCTGCATGGCATGCAGAAGGTCCCAGGTTCAGCCCCCGGCATCTCCAGTTAAAAAGGACCAGGCAGGAGGTGATGGGAAAGACCTCCGCCTGAGACCCTGGAGAGCTATCAAGAGGGGCCGTGGCTCAGGGGAAGAGCAAATGCTTGGCTATGAGCCACAAGGCATAGATAGGGACTCTCGGTCTGGGGCAAGGGATGCTCTGTATTCCTGGTGCAGGGGGGGGGTCAACAGTGGGAGGGCTTCTGGTGTCCTGGCCCCACTGCTGGACCTCCTGAGGGCACCTGGTATTTTTGGCCACTGTGTGGCACAGAGTGTTGGACTGGATGGGCCATTGGCCTGATATCCAACATTGGCTTCTCTTAGGTTCTTATGAAGAGGAAGAGGGAGAGGAGGAAAAAGAAGAGGAGGATGAAGAAGAAGAAGAAGAGGAAGAAGAAGAGAGGACGAGGAGGAGATTGGATTTATACCCTGCCCTTCACTCGGAGTCTCAAGAGAGGTTTACAATCTCCTTTCCCTTCCCCTCCCCGCAACAGACACCCTTCTGTGAGGTAGGTGGGGCTGAGAGAGCTCTTTCAAGGACTGCCCTTGAGAGAACAGCTCTGAGAGAACTTGTGACCGACCCAAAGTCACACCAGCAGCTGCATGTGGAGGAGGAGATGATTGGATTTATACCCTGCCCTTCACTACCCAAAGGTGTCTCAGAGCAGCTTACAAACTCCTTTTCCTTCCCCTCCCCACAACAGACGCCCTGTGAGGTAGGTGGGGCCGAGAGAGCTCTTGACAGAAACGGCTCTTTTTCAAGAACAGCTCTTGTCAGAACTATGGCTTGCCCAAGGTCATCCAGCCAGGTGCAAGTGGAGGAGTGGGGAATCAAACCCGGCTCTCCCAGATTAGAGTCCACGCACTTAACCACTACACCAAATGGGCTCTCTGTGGCCCTCCTCTGCTGAGTCGTCCTTGGTGGTCCCCCCCCACCCGAGTACCGACCCTGGTGAGTTCCCGAGGTCTGACAAGATTGGCCCAAACTGTGCCGCCTTCCCTCCCTCGTCTTGCCTCACGCAGGGCCAAACCGACAGCCCTGAGGTCGAGGGGAGAAGAGCGCGGCGGCGGCCACAGCCCGTGCCATCGGAGGCATGCACCGAGAAGGGGTGGCCCTGGCGTTACAGCGACACCCCGGCGGGGTAGGCTACCTCCACACAAGCGGGGCTCAGAGCCCTGAGAGGCTGGCCCGCTCAGCCCCTCCTCACCGAGTGCGGCCCGTCTATCACTTTCACGATGTCCTTCACGTGGATGTTGTTCTGCTCGGAGTCCAGGGCCACCGCGAACCGGTTGTCCTTCTTCCGGTTCACCGCCTGGTGCCTGACCGTCACCACCTTGCCGTGCTTGTTGAGGACCTGAGGGACGAGAGGAGGCTTGGAGGGAAGGGCGGGGCGAGGAAGGAACCCATAACCAGCCCCATCAGTCTCCAGCTTGGAAACTCATTGGGGGGGGGGGGCACGAGACCCTAACGAGGGGGGCCATGGCTCAGCTTTTGTTTTGCATGCTGAAGGCCCCAGGAACAGTCCCTTCTGCCACCAGGAATGGGAAAGACCTGGCTCAGCCCAAGACCCTGGAGAGCTGCTGCCAGTCCAAGCAAATAAAACCGCCCTAGATCGGGGGTCCCCAACATGGTGCCCGCGGGCGCCCTCCAAGGATTTCGAAAAAGTGAGCTGGGCTAGGTGAGCCTTTTGGCCAGCAAGGCTTCTGATTGGCTGTCGGAAGGGGAAGAAGAGATTGGATTTCTACCCCGCCCATCATTTGGAGTCTCAGAGTGGCTGACAATCCTTCCCCTCCCCACCTGTGAGGTAGGTAGGGCCGAGAGAGCTCTTTCGGGGTCTGCTCGTGAGAGAACAGCTCTGACAGAACTTGTGACTGACCCAAGGTCACACCGGCAGCTGTGTGTGGAGGAGTGGGGAATCAAACCCCGGTTCTCCCAGATAAGAACCCGTGCTCCTAACTACTACACCAAACTGGCTCTCACTGCCTTAAGGAAAAAGAGGCCCGCTTCTAATGTGAGGAGGCTGATGTAATAAGACTGACTGATTGAAGAAGAGGTGGAGATTGGATTTATACCCCGCCCTTCACTACCCAAGGGTGTCTCAGAGCGGCTTACAAACTCCTCTCCCTTCCCCTCCCCACAACAGACACCCTGTGAGCAGTGTTCCCTCTAAACTGTGGAGTCCTGTGAGCAAAAATCCCACTTTGTGAGCTCCTGGCCTTAAAGTTGTGAGCGAGCATCAATTAGTTTGCTCTGAAGCCATCCTTCCTGAGCTAAGACAAAAATGTGTGAGCCAGAGGCTAAAAAACTGTGAGCTAGCTCACCCTAACTCAGCTTAGAGGGAACACTGCCTGTGAGGTAGGCAAGGCTCATGCGAGAACAGCTCTGGGAGAACATGTGACTGACCCAAGGCCACACCAGCAGCTGCGTGTGGAGGAGGAGTGGGGAATCAAACCCGGTTCGCCCAGATTAGAGTCCGCCCTCTGAACCACGACACCAAACTGGCTCTCAATTTGACTGGAGTGCCGTTAATCTCAAGAGCACCAATCATGCGGTATCTTCCAGGAGGGACCACGATGGGAGACTTGATTGGCTGTGCCGATTATTAAAAACATCGCTTTGGCGGCTGCCGGCTCCACAGCACGAGGCTCTTCACCGTGTGACCGAAACTACGCCACGGCAGCCGTTTGGTGCCTGCGTCGACCACCTGGTGCCAGAATCCCTCGGGTTTCTCAACGTCCACACACGGCTTATTTCAAGCGACTTGTCATTATGAATCACCAAAGGGTGGGGGGGGGTAGCCTTCTGGCCCAGATCTGTGTTTCGTGAGGTCACTGTTTTGCACAGAAGCCCCCCTCTCCCCGCACCCGGCCTACAGACCACTCACACACTTCCATTTCAATACTCCCCCCATCAGTTTTTTTTAATCTCCGTGCATTAGATCAGATGCTTCCACTCCCAAAGAGAAACAACCCCCAATGGCTAAATCTGTGGTTTGACTGCCCTGCAGGCTCTTCTGTTTACAAAAAGGACACTTAAGTGGTGAGTGGCTGGGCTTCCGGGACTTTGTGTCCTGATACGCGGGCCACCGTGTCCTCAAAGGACAAGGCAACGCGGCTCTCCTCCGAAAGCACGACCACGGTGGCAGTCGTGGAACTCTGACGCACGGCGCGCACACCCACCTGGAACGTCTCCCGCCCCAGGCGGACGATGACCCCGACCGTCTGGGGGTCCAGCTGCACCAGTTCCCCCCACTCGTGCTGGCCGCCCACGTCCACGCCGGAGGCCGTCTCTGAGCAGAGCTGCAGGTCCCGGGGAAGGACTTTGAGCTGCAGGAGGAACAGAGGCCGTGGGAAGGAGGGGCAGGGGGCGACGGTGGAAAAGACCCTTCCCGCTTGGAGCTGTGGGCCTCGGCTAGAGACCAGGCGGCGGCTGGGCCAGGGGCACGTGTGGTCTCCCACTGCCCACCATGGAACCTCAGGGCACGTAATCGGCCGCTGCTGCTTTTATCGCAACGGCCATTTAAACAAGTCTACGCAAACAGAACCAAGAGGGGGCTCGGGAAGCCTCCCCGCCCCCCACCCCGTGATTGTGTCATTTCTTCCCCGGAGGAGACCCCAGTGTTTTGCTGCTGGCAAAGAAAGAGGCCGGGATAGTCGAGGTCATGGCGATCTCGTAAAAAAGAGGTGGACCGGCTGGCTGGGATTTGGAAAGGGCACGGCGCCAGGCCGCAAAGGCAAAGGCTGCGGGAGGCGCAGAGCAACGGCCTGACAAACAAAGCTATTAAAAAAAAGGGAAAAAAGAGGCCAAACTGAGACATAACGAAGAGCGAGACAAGTGGGCAAAATCCAGAAACGAAAGTCACATAAAAACCTTTTGTTTAAAGTAACCGAGACCGGACAGCACAGCACACACGCTTTCCAGAACTCAGAATTAGCACCCTTTCCCTATCTCTGCTTTTTTAGAAGAAGGAGAAGAGATTGGATGTATACCCCACCCTTCACTACCCGAAGGTGTCTCAGAGCAGCTTACAAACTCCTTTCCCTTCCCCTCCCCACAACAGACACCCTGTGCAGTGGGTGATGCTGAGAGAGCTCTTGACAGAAACTGCTCTTTTTCAAGGACAGCTCTTATCAGAACTACGGCTTGCCCAAGGTCATCCAGCCAGGTGCAAGTGGAGGAGTGGGGAATCAAACCTGGTACTCCCAGATTAGAGTCCGCGCACTTCACCACTACACCAAACTGGCTCGTTTTTAAGAGAGCCATCCTGACGAAGGAGCCCTGGAGAAGTCAAAAGCCTGTGCCTTGTGATGGGCTATTTCGGACAGCCTTGACCTGTTTGCATCAACGTTGCTAATTATTAATATTAATGAAAGGTATTCAATGGCTTTTGCTTTTGGATACACCAGGCCTGTAATTCTGTGGAGTCCAAGACAGGATGGGGTACAGAATTGCAGCTGCTTACAAAAAGAGCAAGTTTCCAGCCCTCGCAGTAGGGAAGAGATGCTCCGATACCCCCGCTGGTATCTTAGAAACCACAGCGAGGATAACCAAGAGGTTTTTTGGGTTGGGGGGGGGGGGACCCACAAGCAGATGACACAAGAATAAGGCAAAACAGCTATTCTGTGTTGCTGGAAAGGAAAAGTGCTGTCATAGGATTTTGTATGTAGTCTTGCTGATGTTTTTGTGAGAGAGCTCTTTCCAGAACTGCCCTTGAGAGAACAGCTCTGAGAGAACTTGTGACTGGCCCAAGGTCACACCAGCAGCTGCATGTGTAGGAAGAGAAGAAGAGATTGGATTTATACCCTGCCCTGCAGTACCCAAAGGAGTCTCAGAGCAGCTTACAAACCCCTTTCCCCTCCCCTCCCCACAACAGACACCCTGTGAGGTAGGCGGGGCTGAGAGCGCTCAACTGCCCTTGACAGAACAGCTCTGAAAGAGCTTACGACTGACCCAGGGTCACACCGGCTGCCGCATGTGGAGGAGTGGGGAATCAGACCCCGGTTGTCCCAGATTAGAATCCATGCTCCTAAGCACGACACCAAACTGGCTCTCTAATTGCTCATTTATACAGGTCTTGAAACTGGCAGCACCAAGCCGCAACCTTACACATCACCATCGATTCAGGAGGGGTCGCCGCTTTGATCTGAAGCAGCAGAACAGAGTCGGGAGTCCGGTGGCACGTTGAAGGCCAACAAAGTTGAATCCTGGGTAGAAGCTGTCGGGTGCGTGAACACTTCTTCAGATAAAGTGCTCGCGCACACAAAACGTTATACCTAGAATTAAACTTTGCTGGTCTTAAAGGTGCCACCGGACTCCGACTTGGCTCTGTATCACCAGAACACTTCAAGGAGCAAGTCCCACCATTGCTGTGGGCTACTCTGCCCTCTCCTGCCTCCAACAGAGCTCCACCCCGCCTGCCGCCGCCCCCCCCACCCCGGTTTCCACTCTGCCCGGCTGCTGCTCACCTCGTGCATCGTGAGGTCTGAGAAGAGGATGATGAAGTTCTCCTCCACGCGCACAATCAGGCCCGTGTCCCCCTCGAAGTGGCCGGCGATCACCTTCACGTGGTCCCCCATCTTGAAGTACTTCCGCAGCTCCTGAGCGGGGAACTCCAACATGTCCTAGGGAGAGAAGGAAGGAAGGACGCATGGGTGGTAGGGGGAGGAGGAAGAAACAAACTCCAAAGCCAGTGGCCGCTCGACAGGTGGCAGGGAGACCCAGCCGTCACGTGCAAGGGTTGAACATCCCAAACTTCCACCAATGAACCATTCAGGCTTGTAAGGAGACCCGTGTCTGGTCACCTATGGTGAGTCGGAATGGATTCCCAGGGGTACCTGGAGGGCCATCCTCTCCCATGTGTTCCTGCCCAGAAATTAAGATCACAGGGAGAGACCCTCCTGACTGTCTCACCAATCAAAGAAGCTCATTTGGTGGGTACATGAGGCACGGCCTTTTCAGTGGCAGCCCCACCATTATGGGAAGGCCTCCCCAGGGAGGTGCGCCTGGCCCCCTCGCTTTAGGAGGCAGCTGGAGACAGTTTTATTGAGGACTGCATTTGGTTAAAAGCAATCCTCAATCGCAATTTAATTTTGCTTCATGTATTCTTAACGGACTTCATCTTATAGATTTTATTCATCCTGTAAGCAGTGTCCCCCTCTAAGCTGAGTTAGCGTGAGCTAGCTCACAGCTTGTTAGCCTCCGGCTCACACATTTACGCCTTCGCTCGGGAAGGAGGGCTCCGGAAGAAACTCATTTGTGCAGTCGCCAAATCGCTGGCTCACAAACTTTAAGGCCAGGAGCTCACAAAGTAGACGTTTTGCTCACGAGACGCCACAGCTTGGAGGGAGCATTGCCTGTAAGCCACCTTCAGCTCAGGAAGGAAGGAAGGAAGGAAGGAAGGAAGGAAGGAAGGATCTTTATTTCTGTGAGCCCTCTGTGGCCTGACGCTGGCACACAGAGGCAGCTTTGAGAGACCGGTCTGCATAGCTGGAAAAGACAGCTGTTGGCAAGCGAGATGCGAAAGGCAGGTTTCTTCTACAGTCCGCAAAACTCACTAACAAGGGCTTGTCCCCTGCATTACACATCAGGCTATCGTGTGGGTGGGGGACACAAGGAAACCCAACCGCCCGCTCGCAAGCCACGCGCCAGAAGCCGGCCGGTCACCTTGAGGTCCTCGTGCTTCGGCATGATGGTGATCTTGTTCCCGTCCACACTCAGGATCCTGCCCTGCAGGTTGATCAGCTCCCCTTCGCACACCTCCACGTTGTCTCCGGGCTGGAAGTTGTGCTCCCGCTCCTTACCTAGGGCGACAGGAAGAGGAGGGAAGCCGTGCCACGGGAATGACACGCCCGGCGCGGCGCTTGCTGTCGAGGAGAGGGGCGAGGCAAACGTGCAGCCCGTGGAGAGGCCCGAGGGAACCGGACATAGTCACGCCACCTTCTCTCAAACCTCGGAGGCTGGAGGCACGCTCCCGCGGCTGCAAGGGGGACGGCAGGAGGGGGCGCAGGTCACTCGGGGGCGGCCTACCTGTGCTTTCCATGACCACCTCCAAGTCGATCCCTTCCGGCTGGTCTTCGAACTTCTCCAGCTCGGACAGGGTGGGCTTCACCCCTTCTGTGATCTGAGGCCCAGAGACAGGGCAAGAAAAAGGGGAGGAGGAACAGGAGATGGAGGGGTTCGGAACCAGAGACACGGGGACCCGCACAAACATGGGGCCTGGGCGGGCTTCAAAGGCTTCCCCGAATTTCAGTCTCTCTCTGCCTGACAGGTCAAGGTTAGTAGAAGGATCGGGGTTATCCCCGAGGTCTGTAGCTTCTAAAACAACCCAGCTCTTTGGGAGCCCCTGTGAGTTGATTTTTTTCCTTTTTACACGAGGTTGGAGGATGGTTATGCTGTCAAGCTGTAAAGTCTAACTTTTAGTTGAAAGAGGCTGAAAGGAGCTCGGGGAAAAAACTTCTAAAGCTCGGGGAAGAACAGGAGCCCGCGGCACACCTCACCGAGCCCCTTCATAGCTCCCGTTTATCCCTTCCCGGTGCCCAAGCCTGATTCTTCCCCCCAGCCCCGCAAGAGCCCTCCCCCTCCCATGGCATTCCCCCGGGGGCCCCGTCCTCACCACAGCAGACATGGCAAAGCTCTTGAAGAGGAAGCCCTTCCGGCTGTAACGATTCCCTTCAAAGATGAGGAAATCCCCGTCGGAGGCTACGTCTCCGCCCAGAGACCTGGAACAAACACATGAAGCTGCCTTAGGCCAGATCAGACCCCCCCCCAGTCCATGAAGGGCAGTATCGCCTGCTCAGACTGGCAGCTGCTGTCCAGGGTCTCAGGCGGAGGTCTTTCCCATCACCTCCTGCCTGGTCCCTTTTAACTGGAGGTGCCGGGGATTGAACCTGGGACCTTCTGCATGCCAAGCAGAGCCTCTTCCACTGAGCCACGGCCCCTCTTTACAGCTCTCCAGGGTCTCAGGCAGAAGTCTTTCCCATCACCTCCTGCCTGGTCCTTTTGAACTGGAGATGCTGCCGGGGACTGAACTCTGGGACCTTCTGCATGCCAAGCAGAAGTTCTTCCATGAAGAAGAAGAAGAAGAGATTGGATTTATACCCCGCCCTTCACTACCCAAAGGAGTCTCAGAGCGGCTTACAGACTCCTCTCCCTCCCCCTCCCCACAACAGACACCCTGTGGGGTAGGTGGGTCTGAGAGCGCTCTCTTGAGAACTGCCCTTGAGAGAACAGCACTGAGAGAACTTGTGACTGACCCAAAGTCACACCAGCAGCTGCATGTGGAGGAGTGGGGAATCAAACTCAATTCTCCCAGATTAGAGTCCGCGCAGTTAACTACTACACCAACCTGGGCTCAGAAGAAGAGGAGGAGGAGGAGGAGGAGATTGGATTTATGCCCTGCCCTTCACTACCCGAAGGTGTCTCAGAGCAGCTTACAAACTCCTTTCCCTTCCCCTCCCCACAACAGACACCCTGTGGGGTAGGTGGGGCTGAGAGAGCTCTGACAGAAACTGCCCTTGAGAGAACAACTCTGAGAGAACTTGTGTCTGACCGAAGGTCACCCCAGCAGCCGCATGTGGAGGAGTGGGGAATCAAACCCGCTTTTCCCAGATTAGAGTCTGCGCACTTAACCATGACACCAGACTGGCTGAAGCCACAGCCTCTCCCCAAAAAGAAAAAGGGGCATTTGGATGTCTGCCGGAACAGCAGCAATTGCAGGCAGTGGGACGAAGGGAGACCCAGCCGTGTCTGTGTCACGGAATCAGGTCAGTCTGCGCCAGCTCGGCGGCCTGAAGGGGAACTCGGCAGGCCGGCGTGCGATCCCTCATGGGGCAGCCCCGGCAGCAGTCTTTGCTCCGCCAGGCACCGTCCCTACCCCACACCCCCTCCCTGGCTTTTCACTGCCCATCGCCGGCCCCAGCTGCCGAAGCCCAGGTCACCCCGGGCCCCTCCTCTCCGGCTGCTCACCGGATCTTCTCGGCGTCAAAGAGGCGCTGCGGGGGGCGCTTGAACTTCTTCTGCTTTGAGCGCCACTCTTTCTGCAGTGGGAGACAAGAGGCGGGTGGGGGGGCTCATTCCCAGAACTGGGAAGGGCCCCCCACACACACGCTGTGGCCGCGCCCTCCGACGACGACTCGGGAAGGGCTGTTTCAGGGAGGAGTCAATGAGAGAGGGCCTCCCCTTTCCAATGGAGCACCACCGGAACCTCGTTAGAAAGAGGTTACCCCAACACTGGCCTGCACAGACCGCGCTCCTAAGAGCGGCGCCTGCGGTTCAACACACCGGCCCGTTAAGACAAGCAGCCCCCCCTCCCACTAATCGGGGAGGTGGGTTTGGGGCCGCCAGGCAGCAGAGCAAAGGCCCGGGAACACCCGACAGAACGGGAGGTCATCTGTTATCGGGGAGGGGGGGTGGGTGGGAGATAGCCAACATACCACGCTCTCACGGGCTTCGATGCGTTTAAAATCAATGCGCGGGATCATCTTCAACGAGATCTGGTTCTTGTTCGCCGCCGCCCCCCCGACAACCCCCCCCCGGCGGGGGGGGGGGGGGGGCAAAAAACCCCAGCATTAATGGATTGATTTGATTTTTACCCCGCCCTCCCCGCCGGGGAAGGCTGAGGGCGGCTTACAGAGAAAACGATAGTTAAAACAACAATATAAAAATCAATATCAATATTTCTTAATATTTAGAATCCTAGAGTTGAGGGGCTATACAGAGGCCATCCAGTCCAACCCCCTGCTCAAGGCAGGATCAGCTCAAAGCATCTCTGATACGTGTTTGTCTGGCCGCTACTTGAAGGCTGCCAGGGAGGGGGCTGATTCCACTGCTGAACAACTCTGACTGTCAAAAAGTTTTTCCTAAAACCCGGCCGGTACCTTTCAGCCCATCCTTTAAACCCATTATTGCAAGTCCTGTCCTCTGCTGTCGACCGGAACAGCTCCCTGCCCTCCTCTAAGGGACAGCCCTTCTAATACTTCAAGAGAGCAATTGCTGAGCAGTCACCCAAAAAGAGTGATTAACACGTGGAATTCACTGCCACAGGAGGGGGTGGCGGCTACAAGCATGGACAGCTTCAAGAGGGGATTAGATAAATATCTGGAGCGGAGGTCCATCGGTGGCTCTTAGCCACAAGGTATAGATAGGAACTCTCAGTCTGGGGCAAGGGATGCTCCGTATTCCTGGTGCTTGGGGGGCGGCAACAGTGGGAGGGCTTCTAGTGCTGGACCTCCTGATGTAACCTGGTATTTCTGGCCACTGTGTGACACAGAGCATTGGACTGGAGGGGCCATTGGCCTGATCCAACATTGGCTTCTCTCTTACGTTCTTATGAATTGGAGAAACATACGGAGCAGGGGTCCATCAGTGGCTATTAGCCACAAGGGATAGATAGGGACTCTGGGGCAAGGGATGCTCTGTCTTCTTGGTGCTTGGGGGGGGGCAACAGTGGGAGGGATTCTGGCGTTCTGGCCCCAGTGCTGGACCTCCTGATGGCACCTGGTATTTCTGGCCACTGTGTGACACAGGGTGTTGGGCTGAATGGGCCATTGGCCTGATCCAACAATGGCTTCTCTTATGTTCTTATGAATTGGAGAAACATACGGAGCAGGGGTCCATCAGTGGCTATTAGCCACAAGGGATAGATAGGAGCTCTCAGTCTGGGGCAAGGGATGCTCTGTATTCCTGGTGCTTGTGGGGCGGCAACAGCGGGAGGGCTTCTAGTGTCCTGGCCCCACTGCTAGACCTCCTGATGGAACCTGGTATTTCTGGCCACTGTGAAAGAGTGAAAACCCGCTCTGCTTTGACCCGCTTTGGGAAGGGCCCCGAGGGAGCGGCTCTCACCTGAGCGATGTCGTCTTTGTAGATGCCCCTCTTGAGCCGGACCCAGGACTTGGGCTTCAGGTTGGTCACCTCCTTCACCACCTTCAGCACGTCCGTCATCTCCTTGATGGGCACCATCTGCTGGTTCCAGTAGCCCATCCGCAGGTTGCCCACCCCCTCAATGGCCTGCTTCACGTGGGTCTGCTTGTAGGCCTCCACATAGATGTAGCCCTTCACATGCTCGGGAGCCACGACCGACTTGATCTGCAAGGGCTGGGGAGCAAAAGGGGCGGGGAGGGGGGCTGAGCCAAGGGCAGGCTGGGACAGGGAAGGTCCCAACCAGAGCCTGGAAGGACGGCAGGATGGCCGCGATTCCGGGGTATGAGCTTTCGACCTGGTGGGCTCCAGAACCCGCCCATGAAAGCCAGCAACTGCAACGAACAGACGTAAAGGCCTGCCTGGAACTTCACCACCGCATGCCTCACCCTCTGCAAGGAGCAGACACGAAGCTGCCTCCTACTGCATCAGACCCCCAAGTCCATCAAAGTCGGTCTTGTCTACTCGGACTGGCAGCCGCTCTCCAGGGTCTCAGGCAGAGAGGTCTCTCCCATCCCCTCCTGCCTGGCCCTTTTCAACTGGAGATGCTGTCCTTTGATTTAATTTCAACATGTTGGTTTTGCTCCGGCCTTCTGGGGCAACAGAAAACAACGCCGCACCATCCTCCGTACGGCAGCCCTTCAAGGACTCGGAGATGGTTCTCATATCACCGCTCAGTCGTCTCCTCTCCAGGCTAAATTTATTTATTTTATACCTTGCACCCTCTCCCCCACGGGAGGCATGGGATGTCTGTGAACGAATGACTTTTCATTCCCCGTACGCCGTCAGGGAGCAGCCCTGCAAGGTTTCTGTGGAGAGAGCCCCACCCCATGCGGGGAACACTGAACCATTTTCAGCCCTGACCCGCCCTCCACAGTGGGACCAGCCAAACACAGTTTTCATCAGCACTGAGAAACAGAAGCTCAGCACATCAAGAACCGGAGCGCCTGTATTCTGGGACTCCCTTCATTTCCCCACTTACAGTGTCAGTGAACTGGTAGGCGATGAACTTCCGCATCAGGGCGATGGCCGTGGCCCGCTCCTCTCCGATCTGGGGGGGGGAGGGGGAAACGTGTTAGAATGGAAACCATGTTCAGCGGCCAAACGGCTCTACCCGACCCAAAGGCTAAGGCGACCCTGCTGGAGCAGAGCCCAGAGGAGGGAACGGCTGCCTCGGCCTGTTGGCGACTTACCTTACATTTCACTGTCCAAAGATTGGGATCCCTGGATGGCGGGAGAAGAAAGCACATGTCAGCATGCCGTGCCCCAGATCAGCACTGCCCATTCCTTGTGGCGGGCCAGAGGGCGCCTCAGCCACGCCTCTTTTGCCGCTGTCCTCCCTACAGTCCCTCGTCTCACCCCGCCACTCCACCCCACCCACCACCTTCAAGGTCCAGTCTTCCCGCAAACGCCCCCCCCCCCCCCACACAAACACACACACAAACACAAGGTCCTTACTTGACGCCGGGAAGCAACTGCTGCTGCGTGATGTCATCGGAGAGCTCGTCGGAGCCGCCGTACACCCTGGAAGGGGCAAAGAGGAGAGCGGTGAGCTACCTGCGGTGGAGATGGGAACGCCACTGAGAAGGCGCCGACGCGCACGGCCCGCGGGGCAGGGCAGAAGCCCCATACTCACGTCTCTCCCACAGAGGATTTGGCATATTTCTTCATGTAGTACTCCCCCAACTCTTCCTCTCGCTGGTCCCTGAAAATATCCGGGGGGGGGGGGGGGGTATTAGAACGGGGAGGTGACGGGAAGGCACATCAGCCAATCCAAGCTCGTTCATCTGTCAAGCTGGCTGCTACTAGAGCCAGGGCCTTTTCAGTGGTGGCTCCATACTGGTGGAATGAGCTCCCGGAGGAGATCAGGGCCCTGTGGCATCTTTTATAGTTCCGCAGGGCCTGCAAGATGGAGCTCTTTCACCAGGCATTCAATTAGGAGCCACCACCCCACTACCACCAACATCGGTGGCTATGGATTGGCCCTGGCCTGGAGAATCTGCCGCACTACCGCGCAATGCCAAAGACCACGGAATTAGAAACACTGGTTGTATGTTATACAAATTGAACTACTGATAGACGATCATCAGCACTAGCGCTCTGTTTATTGGACTGTTTTAAATGTTTTAGAATGTTTTAATCCTTGTATGGTTTTATGGTACTGGGTACCAATTCTGTAAGCCGCCGTGAGCCCATTTGTGGGGAGGGCAGGGTGTAAATAGAATAATTTTTTTAAAAAAAAAATCTCTGGGGGTCCCAGATTCGAATCCCACCTCGGTCCTGAACTCATTGAGTGAGTGGCCCTAGACAAAGAGGTGGGCAAATGAGACGACCCCCCCTCCCCCCAGCCATGGGAGCTAAGACCCCATACAGGAAAACAAGGTGCTAAAAGGACATTTAACGGGAGAAAGGCGAGAGAGACCAGGCCCCGTCTGCAGGCTCACGATTCTCTCGTTCCACTCCCCGTCCTCCCAACCTGGCAGCTAGTCCCCTTTTTAACCGATTACCTCCATAAGTTCTGCAGTCTCCGCGCCCCGGAGCGGTCCTCGTCCAGAACCACGTTATCAATGTTGGACGCTGGGAGGAGAGACAGAAGTTTCAGACGCGGAGGACAAAAGGGAAAGGTGGGGGGCAAGGCAAGAGCCAAGGGGTGTCGTGGACAACCAGTGTGGGTTGGGGGGGGGGCCTGTCAAGAACATTCAGAACAGCAAACAAGTCTGAACCGTTTGCAGTGCCGAAGTCCCTTTCACTCTGTGGTCATTCCGACGCATCTGCCCACTGAGACAGGAGGAAAGAGAGAAAGACAAAGAAATAAGACAGGAAGAAAGAAAGAAAAGACGCACCTAAGAGAGTCTGGGACAGCCCCTTCGGATTAGGAGCACCTGGAAAACACCCCTGCGCGTCCCCTGCTGCTTCTCGATGGCAAAAGCCTCAGGACATGAAGCCGCCTTCTGCTGAGTCAGACCATCACTCCACCCAGGTCAGTATTGTCCGCTCGGACTGGCAGCCGCTCTCCAGGGTCTCAGGCAGAGAAGGTCTCTCGCATCACCGCCTGCCTGGCCCTTTTTAACTGGAGGTGCCGTCGGGGATTGAACCTGGGACACTCGGCATGCAAACCCACAGGCTCTACCACTGAATCACAGCCCCTCTTTGCAGCTCTCCAGGGTCTCAGGCAGAGGTCTTTCCCCGTCACCTCCTGCCTAGTCCTTTTTAACTGGAGATGCCGGGGATTGAACCTGGGACCTTCTGCATGCCAAGCAGAGGCTCTGTCACTGAGCCACAGCCCCTCTTGACAGCTCTCCAGGGTCTCAGGCGGAGGTCTTTCTCATCACCTCCTGCCTGGTCCTTTTCAACTAGAGATGCTGGGGACTGAACCTGGGACCTTCTGCATGCCAAGCAGATGCTCTACCACTGAGCCACGGCCCCTCTTGACAGCTCTCCGGGGCCTCAGGCGGAGGTCTTTCCCATCACCTGCCTGGCCCTTTTTAACTGGAGATGCCGGGGATTGAACCTGGAACCTCCTGCATGCCGAGCAGAGACTCTACTGCTGAGCCACGGCCCCTCTTGACAGCTCTCCAGGGTCTCAGGAAGAGGTCTTTCCCATCACCTCCTGCCTGGTCCTTTTTAACTGGAGATGCCGGGGACTGAACCTGGGACCTTCTGCATGCCAAGCAGAGGCTCTACCACTGAGCCACGGCCCCTCTTGACAGCTCTCCAGGGTCTCAGGCGGAGGTCTTTCAACCGGAGGTGCCGCCGGGGATTGAACCTGGCACCCTTGGCATGCAAACCCAGAGGCTCTGGCACTGAGCCACGGCCCCCTCGGATGCTTCGGTGGTCTCCTGATGACAGCACTCCAGGAAGAGACTAGAGCCCAGCTCTCCCTGGGCACTGCAGGCACGGGGAAAAGGAACAAACGGCGTCCAGAGCAGAGCCCTTGAAAGCGGTCTGAGACCCAAATGCGGCTCTCGGGCAGAGCCGCCCACCCCAGCCTAGTTAAACTGCGGAACTCGCTGCCACAGGCTGCCGTGAAGGCTGCCAACTGGGAAGGCTTTTAAAGGGGGGGTTGGGCTAATTCACGGCAGGCTGGGCTATCGATGGCTTCTAGTCACGATGGACATCCACTCCCTCCAGTAGCAGTGGCAGTCTGCCTCTTTAAAGTCAGTGTCAGAGAGGAGCCGCGTTGGGTCTGCAATAAAAGAGTTAGATTCGAGTCTGGTTTCACCTTAGAGACCGACAAGATTTTCACGGTGAAAGCTTTCGAGAGCCAAACCACCCTTTGTCAGAGACTTCAAAGTCAGTTAAACCTAAAGACAACTGTAGAACTAGTCGCTCAGGAGCACGGGGCGGGGGGAAGCGGGGAGAAGTGCTGTTGCAGTCACTCCGCTCGTGGGCTTCCCAGCGGTAGCTAGTCAGCCACTGTGAGACACAGGACGCTGGGCTAGATGGGCCCTCAGTGGTCTGACCTAGCAGGGCTCTTCTGGTGTCCTTTTCAGGGGAAGGCCTCGGCCTCTGTACCCTGTTGTTGGACCTCCCGAGGAACTGTTTGGCCCCTGTGTGAGACAGGATGCTGGACTAGATGGACCCTCACTGGTCTGTTCCAGCAGGGCTCTTCTGGGGTTCTTATAAAGGACTCGGCCTCTGTGCCCTGTTGCTGGCCCTCCAGAGGAACTGGCGGGCCCGTGTGTGAGGCAGGAGGCTGGATTAGATGGGCCTTTGGTCTGATCCAGCAGGCCTCTTCTTATATTCTTATCAGCAGAAGGCCTCGGCCTCTATGCCCTGTTGTTGGCCCTCCAGAGGAACTGGTTGGCCCCTGTGGGAGACAGGAAGCTGGACTAGATGGACCCTCACTGGTCTGATCTAACAGGGTTCTTCTGATGTTATCAGGGTAAAGCCTTGGCCTCTCTGCCCTGTTGTTGGCCCTCCAGAGGAACCAATTGGCCACTGTGTGAACAGAACGCTGGACTGGATGGGCCTTTGGTCTGATCCAGCAGGGCTCTTCCGATGTTCTCAAACGGTGACAGACACCGCAGGGAAGTTCTGCTGCAGGTCACTGAGTGGGTCACGTCCCTTTGTACCTGCTCCCGGACCTCATGCCCTGTCCCCACATCCTGCCAGGGACGAAGCCAAGTGGTCGAGCGTGCTCCGCTCTCCCCTCCCCTCCGAGCACGCGCCATTCAAGAGAACCCACTGGACTGGAAAGAAGCAGAGAAGCAAGGCTGGCGAAGAGGAAAGGAGCTGGAATGAGAGGAGGAAACCAAAATCCTTTTCTTACCTTCAATCTCTTCTGCTCATGAAGAGGTGGTGGTGGTGGTGGAGGAGGAGGGCGGACAGTATGAGCCAAATAATACCATCAAAACCAACCACAGGGTGGGGGTGAATGAGGGACAGAAAAGCGGAAGGAACAAAATTAAAACGTGGCATGGACCAAGCGGAAGCGAATGAAATGCATGTCGCTCCAAAGAGAAGCCACCAGGCCGGGGAGCGCCAGCAAGAGGCGGAGCCCCCGGGGAGAGGTGGGGACCCAGAGGTTGAACAAGCACCTGGCCATTTGCCTTTTTCTTCCCAACAGCTACCCCGGGGGGTGCCGGCACTAGAGATGTGAAGGCCCAGAAAAAAACCAGAAAAATTTGGGGGGAAACCCAGGTCCCCCCCCCCCCCGTTTTTTCCATGAAGCCTTTTTTTATTTTTGTCCGAAAAATTGGGAAAATTGAAAAAAGAAAAAAAAAATTGATTGTGGAACGTTTTATTTTAACATGATGAATAAACTATTCTAAGACAAGGTGTTCAAATGTTTTCCAAATCATTTCTAAAAAATATGTATGGTATCAGATTAATCTAATTTCTGTGCACTGAGGACAAGCAAGTCCTAGGTTACAAACTGAACTCTCCAATGGATAATGACAGACACAACAGAGTATCTGCAGAAGCAGACTGAAACTGATACTGATAATTACAGTTCAGAAAATGATTCTGATTAAATTTCAAGCCCATTCATTGACAATTAGTCCCACACTCCCTTCTATACACTTCTCCCCGCTTCAATTCTTTTTATGAGAATGGGTTTTTTATTTTTATTTAATACTGTGGAGAGGAAATATGAATAATTGTTACTTCTGGATTTTTAAAAATTGTTTCGTGGAGGTTTTTTGTCTGTTCCACATAAACTAGTAAACAATTCAGGAGATTGTTTCTGAGCCCGTTTGCGGGGAGGGCGGGGTAAAAATGCAAAAAATCAATCAATCAATAAATAGTTGCTCCACTTGTTACAATTACAAATAAATATTATTTAAAAAGTAAATTCTGTTTGTGATAACTGTATGGATACACTATATTTTCAATATGCTAGTTGTGATCATTTCATGCCAAGCAAAATTGTCCATAGTTATATTTTATGTTCCTAAAGTAACAGAATGACTTTCAATGTGGAAAAGAAAATTGAAGTGCTAATGTAGCATTTTTTTTCAATTTTTCCAATAATTTCCATTTATTTCCGAAAAAAACCTGGAGGTTTTTCCAAGCTTCAAAATTTCCAGAAACTTTACATCTCTAACTGCCACATCTCCATCAATAGTGAGCTCCTACACCTTGCCGTAACCATGAATCTTATGAATTTTCTGACAAAGCGTCAGGGGAGGATTTGACTTGCTTTGCTGTTTCGGTCTTGGGACACTGAAAAAGAAACTCTACCTCTCGTAGACGCTTAAAAACGTGACTGGAATCCCCCGCCACCCCCCCCCCCCCCCGAAAAAAGGTCTTCCAGTGTTAAGGATCTGACTGATCGGAGAGAAGAATAAGTACGAAGTACAAAGACATCAAACTACCGAACCACCTTAACTTGGTGTATCCCTGATCTTGGAAGCTATATACGAATAATTCTACTGACACAGTCAAAGACCAAGAAAAAAAATAACAAAAACTGTGTACCGACAGATGGAGACAGACGGATATAGAAAATGTGTGGCACGTTCCCTCTTGAATTTTGATACAGAACAGACTGGAATGTTGGTTCTTTGAAAAAGCTGCAGGGCAATACGAGACCGCCGTTAACCGACACGCTCTTAGAGAATCTTCAAGATCTTCTCATTTGGAACCATCCTTCCGGAGCAACGATTTGTACACTTATTGGACTCTTTGCGCCATTCCTTGGTTTGTTATTTACACAACTGTGAATGTATGTCTATGATGTTCTTCTGACTGCCGGAGGAGTTACCATTAGAGATATAGTTTGTTTAGTCATTCTTTATTCGGCATATACATTTCTATTGTGTTGTAACATTGTTGGTACACAGTTTTTGTTATTTTTTTTCCTGATCTCGGAAGCTAAGCAGGGTCGGCCCTGGTCAGTACTTGGACGGGAGACCGCCAAGGAAGTCCAGGGTGGCTACGCAGAGGCAGGCGATGGCCAACCGCCTCTGTTCTTTCTTGCCCTTACCTGGATGGCCCAGCCTAACTTGATCTCGTCAGATCTTGGCTGTTAAGCAGGGCTGGCCCTGGTCAGTACTTGGACGGGAAACCGCCGCAGAAGTCCAGGGTGGCTACGCAGAGGCAGGCGATGGCAAAACACCTCTGAACACCTCTTGCCTTGACCTGGATGGCCCAGCCTAACCTGATCTCGTCAGATCTCGGCTGCTAAGCAGGGTCGGCCCTGCTTAGTACTTGGGAGGGAGACCGCCGAAGAAGCCCAGAGTGGCTACGCGGAGTCAGGCGAGGCCAAAACCATCTCTGAACACCTCTTGCTTCAAACACCCTACGGGGTCACCACAAGTCAGCGATGACTCGACGGCAGGGAAACGAGCGGGAAACGATCCACGCCTGAGTCTGAGGACTCACGGCCCGTCAGGATCTGCCCACCTCATCCTCAGGACTAACGGGTAGAAGGATGCCCGTGGGTCTCAAAAGGCCTTGTGTACCTGTGCGGACGACACGAGAACGGACAGTCTCACCTTTCTCCAGGATGTCCTCCGCCCCATCCTCCCATTGGTCCTCGTCTTCGTACTCATCGTCCACATCTGATGGGAAAGAGAAAGGCCGGCTTAGATCAGCCCCAGCCCGGACCTGGCAACGAGGAGGCCCGTTCTCCGAAGGAACGCCAAAACGGCTGGCCCGGTGGAGCGGCGCCAAGTGGCGGGGGAGGAAGGCTGTTTACCCGCTTCGTCCAAAATGAAGCCTCCGTGCCTGGGTTTCTTTGCCGGCCGATCGTCGTCGTCTTCCTCCTCCTCCTCGTCATACTCGTCTTCTTCCTCCTCCTCCTCTTCTTCCTCCACTTCTTCTTTCTCGCTGCCTACGGCGCTGACGCGTTCTTCCGGTGGGTGTCGGGGGGGGGGGGGGGGGAGAGAATCTTTACCTTTGGTTTCCAAACCGCGGTTGGCTACTTTTCAGATCCTCCCCTCCCCAAAGCGGCTCGCCGAAACATGGAGGCCGTGTCCTGGTTTTTCAAGACAGGTCTCGCTACGTCAGGATGTCAGCGTCCTTCCTATGACAACATGCTTAGAATCTTCGGCAGCCTCTCACACCCTTACAACTATTCACTAGCCAAAGAAAGGCAGGATGATGTTTTTCAAAGGGAAAACTGGAAATTTCGGAGCGAAATTCCACAGAAATAGTTAATCTTTTGGAATGAGTGAAATGCTTTTTAGACAAGTGTTGCTCAAAATGTACAGGATGAAGACTTTTAGCGGTGACAGTCTGTGGCATTGGATAATGGCAGGGGTCATTTCCTGCAGGAGCGCACAGGAGCGGCGCTCCGGCAGTAAAAAGCCCAGGGGGCAGGCACATGCAACAAGCCCCACCCCTGCCCCCAGCAGCCCTCAGTCAGAGCAAGAAGCAACCAGGTAAGTTGCAGAGCGCCCCCGCGGGCCCCCGGCCCAAAACAGTCCAGTGGCACCTTTAAGACCAAGTTTTATTCAGGTACAAGCTCTCCCTCCTCTGTGAGGGCAGATCTGCACATGTGTCCCCCCCCAAAATAGCTAGCAATCCAAAACAGTCCAGTGGAGCCTGAGCGGTGGGTGTTGCCTTCTGACACACTTCCGTTGATGCCAGGGGGTGTGGCATATGCAAATAAGTTATGCTAATGAGTTATGCTAATGAGCTCCTGCACCTCTTTTTCTACGAAATGACCCCTGGATAATGGTAACCCTTGTGCGTACTGTAGACATATACTAAACATATTCAAAGACTCACTGTTCAAATGTGATTAATCTCGTCCACAGTTACTATGCTCTGATCCGCAGGATGATAACTATATTACTGAAGAGTTCAACATTTTACATGTTATGAACTTGTACTGAAATATGCTACTCATCCCATGGTGACTGTACAACTGTTTCAGCTCAAATAATATATATTTTTAAAATTACTAGTGTCTACCTCACGGCTTCCATACTGTCCTCTCTCACACGTGCCCAAAACCAAGATATTTCCACTAAAGTAGCACAGGTTGCAGCCAGTGTTCCCTGTAAGCTGAGTTAGTGTGAGCTAGCTCACAGTTTTTTTAGCCTCCGGCGCACACATTTTTGTCTTAGTTCAGGAAGGATGGCTCCAGAGCAAACTGATTTATGCAGTAGCCAAATTGCTCGCTCACAACTTTAATGCCAGTAGCTCACAAAATAGAATTTTCCAGGCAGGCAGGGGTGGGGAGAGGCAGGGAGGAAGCAACTTACCCTCCCTCTTCTCCTGCCTCCTCCTGGCTGAATAAGGGCCGGAAGCGGGGCGGCCGGAAGCAGGGGGTGGGGCTTCATCATGTGCCCCGCCCCCCCGTACCTCACCTGGGGGAACTGCGTTCCCCCACATTCCCCCCCGAAATGACCTCTGATTCAATGTATTAGCACTAGCACTGTATGAGGCTTTGCTTTATCTCATTGTATTTAATTTTAAATTGTTTTTATGTGAATGTACGGTCACCTATAGACCAATTATGTAAGCCGCCCTGAGCCCGCTCGCGGGGTAGGGTGGGGTATAAATTTAATAAATAAAATAATAAATAAATAATTTGGCAACCCTACCACTTCATCTCCTGCTGGTGACTGGAGGGACACACACCTGGCAACCCTATTTGGAAAAGGGGACCTCTGGATAAGGCCAAGTTCGGTGTAGTGGACTCTAATCTGGGAGAACCGGGTTTGATCCCCCACTCCTCCACATGCAGCTGCTGGAGTGATCTTGAGCCAGTCACAAGTTCTCTCAGAGCTGTTCTCTCAAGGGCAGCTCTGGGAAGAGCTCTCTCAGCCCCACCTACCTCACAGGGTGTCTGTTGTGGGGAGGGGAAGGGAGAGGAGTTTGTAAGCCGCTCTGAGACTCCGAGGGAAGGGCGGGCTATAAATCCAATCTCTTCTCCTCAAATAAGACTGATGATTAGTTACCTGTGCTGAATGAGAAATGGACTCCGGATCATAAAACTACGACATTTTATGATCTGTTTATCTTATTTATCCATTTACATTGCTTCTAATCTGTCTTTCGCAAGGCAGATTACACAGGCTGAGTCGATACAATTGATGGAGGGGACATTCAGGGAACGAGGCAACCGGAAGTCTAGAAACAGAACTGGAGCAAAGAATAAGCATTAACATGAACACATTAAATGATGACTGGGGGGGTCAGAGCACCTTCCCCGCGAGGAAAGGCTGAGGACTCTCGGACTCCTAAGTTTAGAAAAGAGGTGACTGAAAGGGGGACATGACCAATGTTCCCTCTAAGCTGTGGAGTTTTGTGAGCAAAAATTCTAGTTTGTGAGCCTACTGGTGTTTAAAGTTGTGAGCGAGCAATTTGGCTGCTGCCTAAATTAGTTTGCCCTGGAGCCATCCTTCCTCAGCTAAGACAAAAATCTGTGAGCTAGAGGCTAAAAAACGGTGAGCTAGCTCACACTTACTCAGCTTAGAGGGAACACTGGAAATGATGGAGGTTTATAAAATTATGCATGTGGTGGAGGGAGTTGATAAAGAGAACTTTTCCCCCCTCTCCCTCCCCAAATTCTAGAACTCGCGGACATTCAATGAAGCTGACGGGCAGTAGGTTCAGGAGGGACAAAAAGGAAAGACTACTTGACACAGACAGTGATTAAAATGTGGGATTCACTGCCAGAGGACATTATGATGGCCAGAGGAATAAACAGCTGTCAAAGTGGAATAGACAGATTCAAGGAGGACAAGTCTGTCAATGGCTACTAGCCATGGTGGCTGAGGGGATCCTCCACATTCAGAGGCACTAACCCTCTGAATCCCAAGCCCAGGAGGCAACGTCAGGGGAAAGCCTCAGCCTCTAGGCTAGGGTTGCCAGTCCCCAGATCCAGGTAGGGGTTCCCCCTGGTTTGGGGGGCTTTTGTCTGCCACCGGCCAGTTGGCCAGTGGGGTAAACCCCGCCCCCGAACAGTGACAGAAGAGTCTTCACCCCAAAAGTGGCATCATCACATCAGGGACCTCATGTGGTGGTGCTCCAATCTGAGGGCAAAATTCTATGGTTTGAAGCCAGTTTTACCATAGTTTTGCCAATGCAATGACATCACTTCTGGGTAACATCATTGTGTCGGGGACATCCCAGAACACCCTCAATTCACCCACCGATGTGGGACCTGGGGACTTGGCAACCCTACTCTATTCTCTGTTGTTGGCCCTCCAGAGTTAAGTAAGTAAGTACTGGGAATATTACTATTTCCATTTATAGTCCACTTGGGACCAAAGGCCGAGTCACAACTCTTACTAGAAAACTAAGGAATTTCCACTTCTACATTCCATAAATACAACAAATAGTGCAATTGTATATGGTAACTACAACTTGGATACTATAAAAATATACTCTGACACTTTTATGGAACTTTAAAACTTTTTTAAATCTTGGAAGTTGAGCAGTGTCAGCCCTAGCTAATATTTTTTGAAATTTCAAGAAACTCTACATCTTAAAAAAACCTGTGTCACCATACCTGCAAAAAGCCTTTTAAAAAGTATGTCAAAAGAGAAAGGTGAATGCATAAGTATTTAAATATTTGAAAGGGAGTCACTTTGAGGAGGGCAGGGAGCTGTTCCTGTTGGCAGTAATGGGTTTAAATTATGGGCGGAAAGGTACCAGCTAGATATTAGAGGGAAAATATCTACAGGAAGAGTAGTTCAGCAGTGGAATCGGCTGCCTCGGGAGGTGGTGAGCTCCCCCCTCACTAACAGTCTTCAAGCAGCAGTCTTGGCCAGTGATGGCGAACCTTTTAGAGACCGAGTGCCCAAACTGCGACCCAAAACCCACTTATTTATCGCAAAGTGCCAACACGGCCATTTAACCTGAATACTGAGGTTTTACTTTAGAAAAAACAACTCATACCTTAACTTAAGATGATCCAAACAAAGTAAGGAAAGCAATCCCAAATGCTTTCATTGACTTAAAATTATTTGGCAGAGAATTCGACACTTTAATGATGGTCTGGGCCTGGCTGGGGCGATGGCACGCGTGCCCACAGAGAGGGCTCTAGGCTGATCCTGGACTGAGTAGGGGGTTGGACTAGATGGCCTCTATGACCCTCCAATTCTATGATTCTATGAAGACATCAGCCGCTTTACTATTCCCATAAGCGACAATTCCACTTTTCTGAGAGGGGTCAATATTTCCCCTGCTTCCCTTTCGTGACTACAGCTTGAAACAGACAGAGCATCCTTCTTCAAGGATAAGGCTTCCACAGACTGGCAAGTACCAGCAACCTCTTCCTGTTAGCTTCTCGTTGCCCCCAATACCTGCTTCCCTTTTCTCCTTCAAGGCTGTCTTCCTTTTAGCACAGGTGCTCCCTTGCCAAGCTTCTCCACGCCCGCACCTTTATGCCCAATGACTGTAGATCAGCGGGTCCCCAAGTATGGACCACGCAACACCCCCTTTAACTGTTCAGAGACTAGCCCAATGGTGGGCCTAGGCTCTCCCGCAACTTTTCTGGGGTGCTCAAAGACACCATGTTTCCTTGAGCAGGCAAGGCATGCCGGTGTGCTTTCTTCCCTCCCGTCAGACTTACCTCGTTTTCCTCGACCTCTTCGGCTTCACTGCTTCGCTCGCTCTCATCTTCGGAGAAATTGCTGTCCTCGCTATCAGACATGTTGGCAGTGCTCTTCTATATCCTGAAGGGGGGGGGGGAACCCAAACAAATTGTATTACAAAGAATCCCTGCCCTAGAATGCAGCAACGCAAAATCGCTACGACGCTTCTGCACGTCGAAGCGGTGTCTTCACAAAGACGAGGCTGCAAAATAGAAAAGCGGAGGAAGGTGCGTGGTACAATAGTCCCAGGGTAAAGCCGACACAGAGTTCTTGGGTTCCCACAAATGCACTACAACAGTTTAGCAAAGAAGTACTTCTCACGCTGCGAGGAAATCTATTCCATGGAGGAACTGCTGACACAAAGTTCTTCCTAATGTTTAGCCAAAAACTCTTCTGATTTCATTTCAATCTGTTGGCTCTAGTCCAGCCTTCTGGGGCAACAGAAAACAGATGCTCCCAGGGACAGCACCTGGAGCTTCCTGCATGCCAAGCGAAGGCTCCGCCCGCCCAGTGACATTGCAAAGTCAGGTACAATTAGCTCCGTAAGCGTCTCACCTCTGACCGGCAGCAGGTCTCCAGGGTGAGAAACACCTCTCCTGCCACCTGCAGATCCCAGAACTGGAGATGGTGGGGCTGATAGGGCTTCCTGCCTGCAAAACAGGAGCTCCATCTAGGGTTGCCAAGTCTGGCTTGGGGGAAACCTGGAGATTTGGGGGGGGGGCAAGGAGGATGGCGTTGGGGAGGAGGCACAGCAGGGTAAACTGCCATGAAGCCCAACCTCCGAAATTGCCATTTCCTCGGGGGTGGGGGACTGAACTGCCAAATTCCAGGTGCGCTTAAATAATATGAACAAAACAAAACTCATGCACAATATTTCAAGAGATTAACCCTTCAAAGACCCGAGAAGGGTGCACAGAAACGGGATTCTTCCGCAGTCAAGCCTTCATGTTGTGAACGTGACAACTCCTTGCCGCGTTAATCTCTTGAAATACCGTGCACGAGCTGTGTTTTGCTCACGTCACTCAAGCATCTGACTGTATCGTTCCTCTACAGCAACTGACGCTTACACGTAGACAAGTTACACGTTTCGTTTCAGTCTCAATATACAATTTAGTGTACACGGTGCTTTAGCATCTGAACACTGCCTTCCACGCCGCGGTCGTTCTGTTGTAGTGATAACCTCCAGGCGAGGCCCGGAGATCTGGAATTACAACTGATCTCCAGGCGACATCCACCACCCCCACCCCCGGGAGAAAAATGGCTGCTTTGGAGAGTGGCATCATACCCCACTGAAATCCCTCCCCCTCCTCCACCACCCTAATCTCCAGGAATTTCTGAACCTGGAGTCGGCACCCCTAAGCCTCAGCCACTGAGCAACAGCAGAGTCTCTTTTTTCTCTCTGCCTCAGGTAGAGTTGCCAACTTCCTGATGGCAGCTGGAGATCCCCTGCTATTGCAACTCATCTCCAGGCGACAGAGATCAGTTCCCCTGGAGAAAAGGGCTGTTTTGGAAGGTGGACTCCCTGGCTTTTGACCTCACTGAATCCCCTCCCCAAACCCGGCCCCCTCTTCAGGCGCCAACCCCAACATCTCCAGGTATTTCCCAACCCAGAGCTGACAACTCTACTCCTGGAATTGCAACTGATCACCAGACTACAGAAAAGAATCATAAGAGTTGGAAAGGGCCACAGAGAACGTCTAGTCCAGTGGTGGCGAACCTATGGCACGGGGGCCAGAGGTGGCACTCAGAGCCCTCTCTGTGGGGCACGCGTGCCATCGCCCCAGCCAGGCCCAGACCGTCATTAAAGTGTCGAATTCTCTGCCAAATAATTTTAAGTCAATGAAAGCATTTGGGATTGCTTTCCTTACCTTGTTTGGGTCATCTTAAGTTAAGGCATGAGTTGTTTTTTTCTAAAGTAAAACCTCAGTATTCAGGTTAAATGGCCGTGTTGGCACTTGGCGATAAATAAGTGGGTTTTGGGTCGCCGTTTGGGCACTCGGTCTCTAAAAGGTTCGCCATCACTGGTCTAGTCCAACCCCCTGCCCAATGCAGGACCAGCCTAGAGCATCCCTGGCAAATATTCGTCCAGCCTCTTCTTGAAAGCTGTCGGTGAAGGGGAGCTGACCGCCTCCCCAGGCAGCCGATTCCACCGTGAAAAAGCTTTCCCTAATACCCAGCTGATACCTTTCTCCACTCCAAACCCGTTGCTTAGGGTTCTCTCCTCTGCTGCCAACTCAAACAGCTCCTTGCCCTCCTCCCGATGACGGCCTTTCAGAAATTTAATGAGAGCAATCATGTCTCCCCCTCAGTCTCCTCTTCTCCAGACTAAACATCCCCAAGGCCCTTAAGCCTTTCCTCGAAGGGCTCAGTCTCCAGACCCCCCGATCACCCTTGCCGCTCTCTTCCGCACCCTCTCGGTTCTGCCCACCTCCTTTTTGAAGCGAGGCCAACCAGAACGGGCACACAGGACTCCAGGTGCAGCCTGACTAAGGCAGTCTACAGAGGGGCCACGACCTCCTGCGGTTTCAATGCTGTGGTTCTTTTGAGATAACCCAAGACGGGGTTTGCCTTTTTTGCCGCCGCATCACACTCGACGGCTCATAACCAGTTTACGGTCCACCCTT
>NW_015170924.1:444633-452166 GCF_001447785.1 Gekko japonicus | reverse complement strand
CCCTTCCCCTCCCAAAGCCCCGCCTCTCCCCAGGCTCCACCCCCCAGAGTCTCCAGGTCATTCCCGACCCAGAGGTGGCAACCCTAATTCTACCCCACTGAAGCCCCGCCCCTCCCCCAGGCTCCACCCCTCCCCCAGAGTCTCCAGGGCATTCCCCACCCAGAGGTGGCAACCCTAATTCTACCCCACTGAAGCCCCGCCCCTCCCCCAGGCTCCACCCTTCCCCCAGAGTCTCCAGGTCATTCCCGACCGAGAGGTGGCAACCCTAATTCTACCCCATTGAGGCCCCGCCCCTCCCCCAGGCTCCACTCCCTCCCCCAGAGTCTCCAGGTCATTCCCGACCGAGAGGTGGCAACCCTAATTCTACCCCACTGAAGCCCCGCCCCCCAGAGTCTCCAGGTCATTCCCGACCCAGAGGTGGCAACCCTAATTCTACCCCACTGAAGCCCCGCCCCTCCTCAAACCCCGCCCCCACCAGGCTCCACCCCCTCAGGCCCTCCCCCAACGGCCTTGACACCCGCGCCGGCCTACCTGGCAGGGCCGTTGTGAAGACGGCCTACCTGAACTGTCATCCCAGCCAGACACCGCGTGGCTCCTCCTCCTCCTCGGCCCGTGACTCCCCCCAGGCAGCGACACGCCCTCCTCCTCCTCCCCGCCACCTTCCCCGGGCCCCGCTAGGCCCGACGCCCGAGCAGAGGGGGCCCCGAAGCCCAGAGCGGGCCCTCCCCGCGCCCCTTCCCTCCGCCGAGGCCACTCACCGCTCCCGGGCCGAGGCCGCCTTCCAGGCCGGGGGAGGAGGGGGGGGGGAAACCAGCCGCGAAACCGCGAAAACGAGCAAGGGATTCCGTCCCCCTCAGAGATTCCGAGCGAGCCTCGCGAGATCTGCGGCGCGGACGTGACGTCGGCGGGAACGGAGAGACGCGGAGGGGCGGGGACGGAGGCGGGGCACGTTTCAGGAACGTCAGGTCGACGCGTCGTGCGGGGGCGTGGCTTGGCTCCTCCCCCCCGGCCGCCTGCGCCGAGGGAGATCACGTGAGGCAGCCAGGTGACAGGGTCGGTTTCGGAGCGGCTGGGGCGTGGTGGGGGGAAAGGTGACAGGGGATTGGTGGGTTTCGGAGTGGGTGGGGCGTGGTGAGGGAAACGTGACAGGGGATTGGTCGGTTTCGGAGTGGTTGGGGCGTAGTGGGGGAAAGGTGAAAGGGGATTGGTCGGTTTCGGAGTGGGGGGGCGTGGTGAGGGAGGAAGCGGGCGGAGGCGGAGTTTCTTCCGAGGAGACCTGCCGAGGAGGCAGTCGGTGCGGGGGGTTAATTTACCTCCCTGCTGGCCTGCTGCGCGCTGTCCTTCTCTCTTTCACTCCCCCCCCCAACATACACTCAGCCTGGCCTACATTGCAGGGCTGTTGTCACGAGAAGAACGGCGTCGTATGGAGCCCTGGGCTGGGGGGGGAAGCAGCGCGTTTATGGTGATGCACCGGAAAAAGATAAAAGTCGGCTCTACATGGATCCTCATGAATTCATATGATTTTTACGCTGAAACGAAATAAAGCCACCATCATACCGCAGACCATGTCTCAGACGATAGGCAGCACTCCAAAAATCATGCCCCCCCCCACGAATTCGTGGCACCGCAAAACTGCAAAAACATGGTTCCAAAGCATGGACCCTCAGGGTTCACACGAGCAATGTTGCTCGGCCATCACAGGCAGAGGTGGAGTTTGCCCCTAGGACTCCAAGGCCGTTACCGCCGGCAGCCATAACTTTTTAAAGAGCCCCTAAGGAGAGCTGCGGTGGCTCAGGTGGTAAAGACGCTGAACTGCAGGCTGTGGAAGGTCGGTAGGTCAGCAGTTCGAGACCCAAGTGTGCCGCATGACGGAGTGAGCTCCCGTCTCTAGTTCCAGCTCCTGCCAACCTAGCCGAAAGCAAGACATTGCAAGCAGGGCTCTTTTTGTAGCAGGTACTCATTTGCATATTAAGCGACACACCCCTAATGTAGCCAATCCTCCAAGAGCTTACAGTAGTAGCCCCTGTAAGAAGAGCTCTGTAAGCTCTCAGAGGATTGGCTACATTAGGGGGTGTGGCCTAATATGCAAAGGAGTTCCTGCTACAAAAAGACCCTCGGTGGGAAGGTGACAGCTTTCCCTGTGCCTCAGTGTTTAGTCATGCCGGGCACATGACCACGGAAACGTCTTCGGACAGCGCTGGCTCTTCGGCTTGGAAACGGAGATGAGCACCGCAACCCTAGAGTCGGGTTCGACTGGCTTTCGCGCAAGGGAACCTTTACCTAAGGAGAGCTGGGGGAGCCAGAATGACCTCTCGCGTGAGATGGAACTTGCCCTTAGGAGTCCAAGGCCACCACCCCTGAGCTCAGGGAGGCAGGAGAATGTTTTGCCCCGCCCCCCGCGGCGGTTGCAGCTGCCGCTGAAAAACAGCAGTGCCGGCCATAACTTTTTAAAGAGCCCCTAAGGGGAGCTGGGGGAGCCAGAATGACCTCTCACGTGTGATGGCCTCTCTTTATAGGAGTCCAAGGCCACCACCCCTGAGCTCAGGGAGGCAGGAGAATGTTTTGCCCCGCCCCCCGCGGCGGTTGCAGCTGCCGCTGAAAAACAGCAGTGCCGGCCATAACTTTTTAAAGAGCCCCTAAGGGGAGCTGGGGGAGCCAGAATGACCTCTCGCGTGGGATGTGGAATTTGCCATTAGGAGTCCAAGGACACCACCCCGGGGCTCAGGGAGGCGGGGAACGTTTTGCACCGTTGCTGCTGCCGTTACCGCTGCTGCCGGCAGCCATAACTTTTTAAAGAGCCCTAACAAGACCTGGGGGAGCCAGAATGACCTCTCACGTGTGATGGCCTCTCTTTACGCCTAGGACTCCAAGGCCACCACCCCGGGGCTCAGAGAGGCGGGGAATGTTTCACACCCCTCCCCTCCGCCGCAGCCTAAGGTCACCCAACAAGCTTTTTTTGGCTTGTTTTCTAGGTGCAGGTGTGTGCCTGTGCCTAGGAGTTATGGCGACCTCTGGTTACTCCTAGAGAGAAGAGGAGATTGGATTTATACCTGGCCCTTCACTCGGAGTCTCAGAGCGGCTTACAATCTCCTTTCCCTTCCCCTCCCCACAACAGACACCCTATGAGATAGATGGGGCTTGCCCGGGCTACCTTGCCACAGATTTCGCTAGTCTTTAAGGTGCTACTGGATTCTTGCACTTTTCTAATCCTACAGACAGGGCTTCTTTTTGGAAAAAAGAGTCGCTGGAACTCTCAAGACGGAAATGAAGTTTTCAATCTGCATACCGAAAACTCATGAACATTTAAACATTTTCAAAAGAATTTTGTTGAAGGGGTTCCGGGACTCTGTTCCGGCGTATTCCTCCGGAAAAAAAGCCCCAGCTACAGAACAACACGGCTACCCATCTTTTATTTATCTCCGCTGAAGCACAGGAGACTTACGTCTGAGTGAGAGAGAGCTTAAGGCAAAATTACGCAGCTTATTCAATAATGGGGGGGGACCCAGAATCATAGGATGTTAGAGTTGGAAGGGGTCTTGCAGGTCATCTAGTCCAACCCCCTGCACTCTGGAGGAGCATAGCTGAAAGAGAGCCCAACAAACCCGAAAGATGGTTGTCCAGCCTCCGCTTGAAAACGTCCAGCGAAGGAGCATCCACTACCTCCCGAAGCAGTCTGTTCCACTGCTCAACCACTCTGACAGTTAGGAAGTTTCTCCTGATATTTAGCCGGCGGTAACGACTCCCTTGTAATTCCCACCCATTTGATCTAGTCTTGCAATCCGGAGCAAGAGAGAAGAGATCTGCTCCATCTTCTACAGGACAGCCCTTCAGATATTGGAAGACTGCAATCGTGTCCCCTCTAAGCCTTCTCTTCCCCAGGCTAAACAGACCCGACTCTTTCAGTCTTTCCTCGTGAGTCTTGGATTCCAACCCTCTCCCCATCCTGGTTGCTTGTGTCACAGCTGGTTTGGGAAGAAGGCCCATTTACCCACGTTCCAAAAGAAAAGAAAATATCAATCCGATCTGTTCAAGGAGAAATATATTTATTTGTTTAAAACATTCCTGTGCTGCATTTCCACCTTGGTGGGGTCTCTGAGGGGGCGAACGTGAAAACGTTTCGACATGAAAACAGCATAAAGTATATATAAAATAAACAATTCAATTAAAAAAAACCCAACAACAACAGATAACAATACAATAAGAGGAGGGGACCAAATAACAGTTACAAAACAAAGACGTTTTCACCCGCTGGCAGAAGGCAACAATAAAGGGAGAGGATTCCAAAATTTCGGTGCCGTGACCGCAAAGGTTCTTGGGTCGCCCCCTGGGTAGCCTTAGATGGCAGGTTGGGCACCCGTAACAGGGACTCTGAAGATGGCCTGGTAGGTTCTTACGGGGAAAAGTTGGTCCCAATTCCATCAGATGATTGGACAAAGAGTCGAGCTGCCTCGTTCGTGTTCTGTGGGGGCCATCTGCTGGAAAAAAGCCGCTACTGCAGAGAATCCGTACTTCAACACTGGACATCTGCACCCTTGAGGGAAAGAACTACCATCGAATCCACCGCCGAATCCAAGAAAGATCCTGCTGTTAGGTGCCTAGTTAGGAAAATACCCTCCCCTTACCATTGTACTCCTAGCTTAGATAAAAATTGTCTGTAAACCGCTCTGAGCCTCATGGATAGGGCGGTATATAAATCGCAAATGTAATGTAATGTAATGTAGCGACAGCTCCTCTAGGCATTCCTACTTCATCTCAGAGATTTTTTGTGTGTGTCTTGACAGCTAGGAATCTCTCTCCTCGGCTTTCGAATGCAGGTCCCATCAGGGTTCAGGAAGACGATGCCCTCCAGCTAAGGGGAGGAACAGAGAGAGAACATTTGGAGCCAGTTTGTGGCTCGCGCACAGAAACAGAGAGGAAGTTTTGTTGGGGTTAGCGGCAATGCCCCCTCTACGCTGTGGAGTCCTGTGAGCAAAAATCCTACTTTGTGAGCTGCTAGCATTCAAGTTGTGACTGAGCGATTTGGCTGCTGCATAAATTAGTTTGCTCTGGAGCCTTCCTTCCTGAGCTAAGGCAAAAATGTGCCAGCCGGAGGCTAAAAAAACTGTGAGCTAGCTCACACGAACTCAGCATAGAGGGAACACCGGTTAGCTGGAACTGGGGTGTGGCTTACAATGTGAACTGGGGTGTGGTTACAATGGCTGCTCTTTCAGGGAACCTGATATGGGTTTGTTGCTCACATAACGTTTTTTGGGGAAGGGCAGGGCTATTTTTGGGCAGGAACGCACAGGAACGGAGTTCCAGCTGGCTCCCAAGTTGGCCACGCCCAGCAGGACCTCATTAGCATAATAGGCCACACCCAACAGCAGGAACTCATTTGGATTGGCTACATTCGGGGTGTGTGGCCTAACATGCAAAGGAGTTCCTGCTACAAAAAGAACCCTGGGTTTGGACAACAAACAAGGTAAGCAGAATAAGAAGCAAAAGGTGGGTGTGGCTGGATGACCACACTTCTGGTAACATGGGGGTGCGGCCTAATGTGCAAATGAGCTGTGCTGTCAGGGGTGTGGCCCAATATGCTAATGAGTTCCTGCTGTTGGGTGTGGCCTATTATCCTGCTGGGCTTTTTCTACAAAAAGAGCCCTGGAGGGTATTTCTGTGTGTGTGTGTATGTGAGAGAGAGAGAGAGCTTGCATGCCTGGAAGTCATGGCGACTTCTGGCGACCCTGTACGGGGCTTGGACGTTTTCCAGAGAGGCGGCTTGATAGCCTACCTCTGCGTCCCAATCCTGGCTTGGCTCCCGCGCCCGTCTTCCAGGTGTGCTTCGCTGTGCTCGGTGGCAGAATTCGGAAGGCGCCCAGTGCCAAGGGAACCCGCTCTGGCACAGGAGACAGTGCCTCGCGAACGGATGAAAGTGATCGGATCCATGCCCTCCCACTGGGGAACGGAGAGAGAGAGAGCAGCTGGCGGCCGTTTCCTTTTTTCTTCCCCTCTGCTGGGTCTTCTCCTACCTGGCGAAACAAAAGCAAAAGGAAACTGCAGACCCGTCTCCGACTTGCTGGAGACAGTGTAATGGAAAAGGAACTTACCTGCATTGCTAGATGTTTTGCCCCAAAATAGCAGGTTTTTTGGGGGTGGGAATCCTAGAACAAGTCAAACATGGCGCAGAAGTCGACATTCCATTCAAGCCAGCATTTATACTGTTAAATGATAGGGATGAAATAAAAACGCACAATACTAAGAACATAAGAGACGCCAATGTTGGATCAGGCCAAAGGCCCATCCCATCCAACACTCTCTGGGTGCGTTCAGACGGGGCAGAACGCGATCACACTTACCTCCATCTTCCAGATCCCTCCGGTGGATGCCCGCTCACACGCTGCGGGAGTCGGCTTTTCTTTTCTTTTTTTAAAGCACAGTTTGAGCATGCGCATAGGCAGCCATTCACAGAATGGCGATTTTTGCGCATGCTCAAAAAAAAAAAACCCATTCCATTTAAACTTTAAAGGTAAGGACTCCCTGTAGTCCCGGACTCCTCCGGGAAGTTAAACTAAGGGCTTTTTTCCCCCTCTTAACAAACGCTCGGCGCGAAGCTTCGCCCGAGCGCATATCGCTTACTTTATAAAAAAATGGCGGGGGAAAGCCGGAAGCCTCAGGCTTCCGACGGAAGTGTCTCTGCAATGTTGGAGAGCGATCAGACGCCGGGGTGCACCGTTTACAACTGTTGTACTCTGGATATCACCACTTGGCAGAGTACAACGGTTTAAAGGGCTTTACACCGGTTAGGGACAGGAGGCAGATGTTCGTCGTGTGAACGCCGGTGAGTACACCGGTTGCAACCGGAACCCTAACCGATGTAAAGCCCTCGTCTGAACGCACCCTCTGTGTCACACAGTGGCCAAAAACATCAGTGGCCATCAGGAGGTCCAGCAGTGGGGCCAGGACACCAGAAGCCCTCCCACTGTTGCCCCCCTCAAGCACCAAGAAGACAGAGCATCCCTTGCCCCAGACCGAGAGTTCCTATCTACACCTTGTGGCTAATAGCCACTGATGGACCTCTGCTCCATATAAGAACATAAGAGAAGCCAATGTTGGATCAGGCCAAAGGCCCATCCAGTCCAACACTCTGTGTCACACAGTGGCCAAAAATACCAGGGGCCACCAGAAGGTCCATCAGTGGGGCCAGGACACTAGAAGCCCTCCCATTGTTCCCCCCCAAAAACCACCAAGAGTGCAGAGCATCACCTGCCCCAGACCGAGAGTTCCTATCTACACCTTGTGGCTAAGAGCCACTGATGGACTTCTGCTCCATATAAGAACATAAGAGAAGCCAATGTTGGATCAGGCCAATGGCCCATCCAGTCCAACACTCTCTGTGTCATACAATGGCCAAAAATACCAGGTGCCCTCAGGAGATCCACCAGTGGGGCCAGGACATTAGAAGCCCTCCCACTGTTGACCCTCCCCCAAGCACCAAAAAGACAGCGCATCACTTGCCCCAGAGTCCCTATCTGTACCTTGTGGCTAATAGCCACT
>NW_015170924.1:441708-443834 GCF_001447785.1 Gekko japonicus | reverse complement strand
GAGAGAGAGAAGGGGAGAGAGAGAGAAGGGGGGAGAGAGAGACTGGGGGGAAGAGAGAGAAGGGGGAGAGAGAGACAGAGAGAGAGAGAGAGACTGGGGGGAAGAGAGAGAAGAGAGAGAACGGGGGAAAGAGAGAGACTGGCCCCTCCCGCGAGTATCGCGGGTCCCCCCTTGTGCTTATCTAATTCCATTTTGAAGCCGTCCATGCTTGTAGCCGCCACCACTTCCTGTGGCAGTGAGTTCCAAGTGTTAATCACTCTTTGGGTGAAGAAGTACTTCCTTTTATCTGTTCTATCCCCAACCGCTCAGCAATTTCATGGAGTGCCACGAGTTCTTGTATTGTGAGAAAGGGAGAAAAGTACCTCTTTCTCTACCTGCTCTATCCCATGCATAATCTTATAAACCTCGATCATGTCACCCCTCATTCGTCGTTTCTCCAAGCTAAAGAGCCCTAAGCGCCTTAACCTTTCCTCATAGGGAAAGTGTTCCAATCCTTTTATCGTTCGAGTTGCCCTTTTCTGCACTTTTTCCAAAGCTATAATATCCTTTTAAAGGTGTGGTGACCAGAACTGTACACAGTATTCCTAATAATAATACTAATAAGATACGAATAGCTTTACTATTGTATGCTGCAAAATCTGTAGAAGTCTGAGCACACACCATCTATGAATGCATGGCACAGCAAATTGCAGTATTTATACCTAATGGAAAAAATTACATGGTCTATAAAATTTTATTCCATAGAAAAATGTAAGTCGATGTTTACACTTTAGTCCCCTGTTCTTGAATACTTGCAACAACAAGGGGAGATTCCAGAAGATATAGACAGATTGCAAATTGTTTAATGTTAAACAAAAGTCCACATGGTCAAAGCAATGGTATTCCCAGTAGTCATGTATGGCTGCGAGAGCTGGACTATAAGGAAGGCCGAGCGCCGAATAATAGATTCTTTTGAACTATGGTGCTGGAGAAGACTCTTGAGAGTCCCTTGGACTGCAAGAAGATCAAATCAGTCAATCCTAAAAGAAACCAACCCTGACTGTTCCCTGGAAGGCCAGATAATGAAACTGAAGCTCAAATACTTTGGCCACCCAATGAAAAGGGAGCCCTCACTGGAGAAGACCCTGATGCTGGGAAAAATTGAAGGTCAAAGAAGACGGGGATGGCAAAGGATGAGATGGTTAGACAGTGTCATAGATGCAACGAACATGAAGTTGAGCAAACTTCAGAGGACGGCAGAAGACCGGAAGGCCTGGCGTGATCTGGTCCATGGGGTCGCGAGGAGCCGGACTCGACTGTGCGACTGAACAACAACAACAACAAAACTCGTCTCAGTTTTGTTACAACTTCTTTACTGAATGTTAACGTTCCAAGTTGGCGAATGTTATTGTTCTTTCTTAAAAATAATTAAAATTATATTTGAAAGAAAAGAAACTGCAGACAGGTGCAAGAAAAGACACTATTTGTCATCAGAAACAGCGTCTCCGGGGAGGTGGGATTTCTCCAAGGGACAAAAGTCTGGGCAGAACCAGAGGCATGGGCGAGGGTACAGACGGCCACATCTGCGTGATTGGACTTAGAACTGAATCTCTGGGGATCTCACCGCTCCGGCCACAGGTTCTCCAAGGACATTCTAGCCAGATGGGCTTGTCTCCTTTGGAGGCTAAAAAAGCTCCAGAGGGAATAGATCAGAGGAGAAAAAATCCTGACAGGGCAAAAGCATAAAACCGTTGCTTTTAATAGGGCCAGCTGGAGTCCCCGCTCACTCCACAAAGGGCGCGTACGTAAGGCCTCTGTTTTATGGATTCTGCAGAAATAAAGAGTAATAAACAATACTGCCGGATCATCAAAACAGTCGTTGGAAATTCCACAGAGTGACTCAAGTCTCTGCGGGATGCACAGCTGCGGGAACCATGTGCACATCTGCCCCCCCCCCCCGTGCATGTAGACACACGCATGACATTTTCCGCATTTTGCCAGCCATGCACTTCCTGGTGGTGGGCGAGGATGAAAACAAGCGGGTTTGCTGATGATAAGAAGTGCAAAACGGTCATTTTGGCAGCTGCAGAATTAAACGATTCCTTTGCATTTCTCTTTCTTTTAAAAAAATAAACGTTGTTGATCGA
>NW_015170924.1:432437-441664 GCF_001447785.1 Gekko japonicus | reverse complement strand
ACATGTCCTTGCGTAGCCCCTGGCATCTTACCAGGATAAATTTTGCAAAACAGTAAAAGAAATGTGTGTGATTGACTTCAGAAAATTAAGAAAAGAAGAGCCCTTCTGGGGCAGACCAATTGTCCATCTAGTCCAGCATCCTGTCTCACACAGGGGCCAACCAGTTCCTCTCTAGAGGGAGAACAACGGCACAGAGGCTGAGGCCTTCCATAGAATATAAGAAGAGCCCTGCTGGATCAGACCAGTGAGGGTCCATCCAGTCCAGCATCCCATCTCACACAGCGGCCGACCAGTTCCTCTGGAGGGCCAACAACAGGGCAGAGAGGCCGAGGCCTTCCCCTGAGAAGAACATTAGAAGAGCCCTGCTGGATCAGACCAGTTGTCTATCTAGTCTAGTATCCTGTCTCATGCACTGTCCAACCACAAGGCAGAGAGGCCGAGGCCTTCCCCTGAGAAGAACATTAGAAGAGCCCTGCTGGATCAGACCAGTTGTCTATCTAGTCTAGTATCCTGTCTCATGCACTGTCCAACCACAAGGCAGAGAGGCCGAGGCCTTCCCCTGAGAAGAACATTAGAAGAGCCCTGCTGGATCAGACCAGTTGTCTATCTAGTCTAGTATCCTGTCTCATGCACTGTCCAACCACAAGGCAGAGAGGCCGAGGCCTTCCCCTGAGAAGAACATTAGAAGAGCCCTGCTGGATCAGACCAGTTGTCTATCTAGTCTAGTATCCTGTCTCATGCACTGTCCAACCACAAGGCAGAGAGGCCGAGGCCTTCCCCTGATAAAAGCCTTAGAAGAGCCCGGCTAGATCAGACCAGTGGACCATCCAGTCCAGCCTCCTGTCTCACACAGTGGCCAACCAGTTCAAGCATCCAATTAGCTATAGCCTTCCTGGTTGCAAGCAGGGGCGGTCTTACCTATGGGACAACACAGGCAGCTGCCCAGGGCCTCGTGATGGGTGGACCTCTACGGCTGGTGGGAGTGATAGAAAATGGTGGAAAACAAAACAAGGTCATAAGAACCTAAGAAGAGCTCTGCTGGATCGGACCAGTGAGGGTCCACCTAGTCCAGCCTCCTGTCTCACACAGGGGCCAGCCAGTCCCTCTGGAGGGCCAACAACAGGGCAGAGAGGCCGAGGCCTTCCCCTGATAAGGACATCAGAAGAGCCCTGCTGGGTCAGACCAGTGAGGGTCCATCTAGTCCAGCCTCCCGTCTCACACAGGGGCCAGCCAGTTCCTCAGGAGGGCCCACAACAGGGCAGAGAGGCCGAGGCCTTCCCCTGATGCTTCCTCCTCTAGTCTTCTGGGAGGGGAGAAAAATTTCTCTTTGTCAACTCTGTCCACCCCGTGTATAATTTGATAAACCTCTATCATATCCCCCCCTTAGTCATCTCTTTTCTCAACTGAAAAGTCCCACACTCTTCAGCCTTTCCTTCCAGGGAAGGGGCTCCAACCCACTCATTGTCTCGCTTGCCCTCCTCCGGACTTTTTCCAGCTCTGCAGTGTCCTTTCGGAGATCCGGTGACCAAAACTGTACACAGTATTCCAAAGGAGGCCGCACCATAGATCTATACACGGGCACTACGATATCGGCCGTTTTATTCTCAGTCTAATCATCCCTAACGTAGATCTTGTCTTTTTCACTGCTGTAGCACACTGGGCTGACACTTTCCTTGAGCTATCCACTAGGTAAAAGGTAAAGGTTCCCTTGCTTGAAAGCCAGTTGAATCCGACTCTAGGGTTGTGGTGCTCGTCTCCGTTTCAAAGCCGAAGAGCCAGCGCTGTCCGAAGACGTTTCCATGGTCATGTGGCCGGCATGACTCAACACCGAGGTGCACGGAACGCTGTTACCTTCCCACCGAAGCGGTACCTATTTATCTACTTGCAATTTCTTGCTTTCGAACTGCTAGGTTGGCAGGAGCTGGAACTAGAGACAGGAGCTCACTCCGTCATGCAGCAACTCGGGTCTCGAACTGCTGAACTACTGACCTTCCACAGCCTGCAGTTCAGCGTCTTAACCACTTGAGCCACCTCTAGGACCCCAGTATATTTCCCTCTCTCAGTCTCAGAAAGTTCAGGAAACCCCCCCCCCCCATCAGCCTATTCTTGGAGCTGGGATTTCTCGTCCCAGCATGCAGTTGGAAAACTTATCCTCTCCCCGTGCAGATTTTAATATATATATATTTTTAAAGTTCAAAGCCCCTGGGGCCCTGGATGGAGGACAAGCCAGTGGCTTTGTCCTTTTGCTCTGCAAAAATATTATTTTGTGGGAAGGGGGGGTGGGTCGGCCCTCCGGCTTTCGACTCCTCCTCGGCTCATCCCCGTTCTGCATGTCAGTCCTTCTGGCGGATACTTCCCACTGGCGACAAACCTGCGGTGTTAATTCCCTTTATTAAGCCACCCATGGAGGGAGAGAGAGGAAGACCCAGGCCGGAGGTGTCCCACAATGCAGGCCTCACAATGAAAGGGTTCAGCTACCCCCCTTTCCCTCTCCCGAGTGGCGCTCGGCTGCATGCAAAAAGGAGGGAGGGAAGGCAGGACTGAAAAACAGGAGAGGCAGCCAGCAAAAGTCCTTCACGCGAGAGCCCCGAAAAGCCTTGAGCCAAGACCCAACATAATCATTATTTGCTAGGAAACCGCCTGGCAGGCTGCAAACCAACAAACTGCGCATCCCTCCAGAGGGGAAGAGGAGACAAGCGCTGTCCAAAAGGAAAAAAATGGCCAAGTGAGCGTGCACGTCAAAACCAGCTGGGGTGGGGCGGGGTGGAGAAGAGCGAGGGTCTCCCGACCTCTTAATTTTTTTTAGAACACTCGAGTGTTCCCTTGACATCCTCTGGGCTCATTCGGGGCTCTGCGAAGGAAGGCACGTCTTGTTTGCCAGACAGGATCACGACACGACAAAGCTGTGAGTCCGCAAAGGCATTTGGCTCAGAGGAGAGGCTCGCTTTGAGGATCTGTCCCGCTGGAATGCTCGGAACGGGCTGGCTGGATCGAGACAGCAAACATCCAGGCTTCTAGCGTTCAGCTCCCAAGCCAAATGCTGCTCCCAGTTCGTCTCCCCAGAATCAGGGGTTCAGAGTGTCAGGGTCCGATAGTCCGATCACACCACACAGCGCTTCATAAGAAGTATTCTGTTTATTGGTAGTTCATAACCATGACAACTATAACTATAAGAAGCTCTATCCAGTCAGTAAAAACAAGACCTGGAGCTGACTGTGGCTCAGATCATGAGCTACTCGTTGCAAAATTCAGACTTAAACTGAAGAAAATTGGGAAAACCACGAGGCCATTCAGGTTCGACCTAGATCGCATCCCTGATGAATATACAGTAGAGGTGAAGAATAGATTCAAGGGTCTAGATTTGATAGATAGAGTGCCTGAAGAACTATGGACAGAGGTTCGTGACATTGTACAGGAAGCAGCTATCACCACCATCCCAAAGAAAAAGAAATGCAAGAAAGCAAAGTGGCTGTCTGATGAGGCTTTACAAATAGCAGAGGAAAGAAGGAAAGCGAAAGGCAAAGGCGAAAAGGAAAGATTTACCCAACTGAATGCAGATTTCCAGAGAACAGCAAGGAGAGATAAGGAGGCCTTCCTGAACGAACAATGCAAAGTAATAGAAGAAAACAATAGAATGGGAAGGACTAGAGATCTCTTCAAGAAAATTGGAGAAATCAAGGGAGCGTTCCATGCAAAGCTGGCCATGATAAAGGACAAAAACGGTAGGGACCTAACAGAAGCAGAAGAGACTAGGAAAAGATGGCAAGAATACACAGAAGAACTATACAAGAAAGACCTCGATGTCCTTGACAACCACGACGGTATAATCACTGACCTCGAGCCAGACATCCTGGAATGTGAAGTTAAATGGGCCTTAGAAAGCATTACTAACAACAAAGCTAGTGGAGGTGATGGTATTCCAGCTGAGCTATTCAAAGTCTTAAAAGATGATGCTGTTAAAGTGCTGGACTCAGTTTGCCAGCAAATTTGGAAAATGCAACAGTGGCCACAGGATTGGAAAAGGTCAGTATACATTCCAATCCCAAAGAAGGGCAATGCCAAGGAATGTTCAAACTATCACACAATTGCACTCATATCACATGCTAGCAAGGTCATGCTCAAGATCCTACAAGCTAGGCTTCAATAGTACGTGGATAGAGAATTACCAGAAGTACAAGCTGGGTTTCGAAGAGGTAGAGGAACGAGAGATCAAATTGCCAACATTCGCTGGATTATGGAGAAAGCAAGAGAGTACCAGAAAAACATCTACTTCTGCTTCATTGACTATGCTAAAGCCTTTGACTGTGTGGATCACAACAAACTATGGCAAGTCCTTAAAGAGATGGGAGTACCAGACCACCTCACATGTCTCTTAAGAAACCTGTATAAGGGTCAAGAAGCGACAGTTAGAACCGGATATGGAACAACTGATTGGTTCAGCATAGGAAAAGGAGTACGCCAAGGATGTATATTGTCACCTTGCTTATTTAATATATATGCAGAGTACATCATGCGAAATGCTGGCCTGGATGAATCACAAGCGGGAATTAAGATTGCTGGGGAAAAGATCAACAACCTCAGATATGCAGACGATACCACTCTAATGGCAGAAAGTGAAGAGGACCTAAAGAGCCTCTTGCTCTAATTGAGGGCTGCTGGGAGCAGGGGGCGGGGCTTGTTGCATGTGCCCGCCCCCTGGGCTCTTTACTGCCAGAGCTCCACTCCTGTGCGCTCCTGCAGGAAATGACCCCTGAAAATTTGTATCTTGTTTTATGGCATTCCACCCCTTGTACATCGCCCAGAGCCTGGTGGAGGCTGGGATAGGCCAATCAATCAATCTATTAAACAAACAAACAAATAATATTCACCCCAAAAAGTTTGGACTCACTTTGACTGCATAGGTCAACTGTCCAGCAACTGTAAAGTGGTGGATTTGCAGTGATGTGTTCGAATCACATCTCTTCTGGTGGCTGAAGAGGCCAATCCCAGGCAGGCGGGTATTTATCAAAAATACTAACAACAGTGCTAAGTGGATTAAAAAACAAAGAGAAATTTAAACTGGCCAGTTCTGTTCAAATTTGCAAGAGATTATTGCATTTGAAAACAAACAAACAAATGGAAGTTATCAAAAAGTTATTGATGGCCCCGGTCACACGGAGCATTAGGCACGCTAGAGAGACGGAAGATAGGCGGATTTTGCGGGCGCGATCTCACCGCGACATCTGGGAAGTGTAGAGTTCCCGTGGCTAACCTGAGGCTTCCCGCCGAAGATGCGGGGTAAAAAACTAGTACCTCGGAGGTACTAGTTTCCGGAAACCGTGGGGCAATGGCGGGCGTCTGATCACGTTTCCGGTGGCATCCGGCGCCCGCCCATGTCCCGTCACGTAAAGGCTCCCCCCCCCAAGTCTCCACGGATGCGCAGAAGCACCCAACGGAGCATGCGAATACTTGGGTTAAAAGGGGAAAAAACAACCGCCGATCCGCTTCTAGTTTCCGGAAACCACGGGGCAACGGCGGGGGCGCGCTCTTCTGATCACGCAGGAGTGAGGTATGATCGGCCCCTCCCCGGCACCTCCCCCCAACCATGGGAAGTCGGTGGGACGTTTGATCCCGCTGCCGTGCAGTAGTTCGCTCCGGGGCAAACAGCCACGCCTCCTCCCGTGATATGCGGCCCGTGTGACCAGGACTGATGAGAGGCTGTTAAAAGAACGGATGAGGAAGAGGATGCAGACTCCTTCCACACACGAATTTATATTCTTTCCCCACGGTTATCACAGGGAATCTAGACAATGTCACTGCCAAACGCTTGCAGTCCAGTGTTTTCCATGCTGGCCTTCCATTTTTTTTCCCTCAGAACTGATTTGGGGTGATAGCTTTGCCTTAGAATGCAGTTGCTGGGCTAGTTTGTCCTTTGTGACTGGGCAAAAGCACTATGGATACATCTGGCAGGATGACTGGAAAAAAATCCCCCCCCCCCAGTTGTGCTGTTATTTTAAGGTGTCTCGCAGTGCATCCTCCTTTCCAATTATTTTCACACTGTGGAGTTTCAACGAGAAAATGCAGTTGGGAAGAGTTTAATTAGAGGGCCAGTTATGCTGACAGGATGAACTCGCTCATTTTTCTCTTTGCTTGTAAACAGGGGTCGTTTCGTAGAAAAAGAGCTAGGGGAACTCATTAGCATAACTCATTAGCATATGCCACACCCCCTGACATCACCGGAAGTGTGTCATAAGGCCACACACACCCCGCCCCCAACGGTCCCGGCCGGCGGGAGTGCAAGGAAGCCCCACAAAGGCCCTCGGCAGGGAGGAAGCAACTTACCCTCCCTCTTCTCCTGCCTCCTCCTGGCTGAATGAGGGCCGGAAGCGGGGCGGCCGGAAGCAGGGGGTGGGGCTTCGTCATGTGCCCCGCCCCCCGTACCTCACCCGGGGGAACTGCGATCCCCCCCGAAATGACCTCTGCTTGTAAATGTGGAAACGTCGAAAAACTGTTTCCATTCTGTTGATTCACAAGAGTGAAATGGCGCAAGTGACAGATCACAAAAAAACCACCCCTACACTAAAAATTGACCAGAGGGCCAGCAAACCAAGCAGCACGGATTGAAGTCACCATATACACGGTGAAGCGGCTTTATACTGAATCCGACCCACTCGGTCCATCGAGATCTTTTACTTTACTTCTTACTGTTTTAACAGCCTTAGGGCCAAGGGTGTTCACTCACACTCAGGGCTATTTCTGGGCCGGAACGCACAGGAATGGAGTTCCGGCTGGCTCCCGAGTTGGCCACGCCCAGCAGGGACTCATTAGCATAATAGGCCACACCAAACATCAGAAACGCATTAGGATTGGCTACATTAGGGGTGTGTGGCTTAACATGCAAAGGAGTTCCTGCTACAAAAAAAGGCCCTGGGTTTTGACCACAAACAAGGTCAACAGAATAAGAAGCAAAAGGTGGGCGTGACTGGATGACCACAATTCTGGTAACATGGGGGTGTGGCCTAATATGCTAATGCGTTTCTGCTGTTGGGTGTGGCCTAATATGCTAATGCGTTTCTGCTGTTGGGTGTGGCCTATTATGCTAATGAGTTCGTGCTGGGCTTTTTCTACAAAAAAAGCCCTGCTCACACTAAACAATCAATGCACTTTCAAATTGGATTTTGCCAGTTCACGACAGTAAGATCCAGGGCGATTTTGCATTGGCTTTTCCCTCCGTTGTTTTAGCAAACCCACGTTGGAACAGAAATTCCCCTCTGCGTTGCGTGCTGCTGTCACTTTCTCTGATCATCGGATTTTATTGTACCCTCTGCACTGCATGCCACTTTCGCTTTCTTTGATCATCGGATTTTAATGGTACCGTCTGCATAGAGTTATGGCCGTTCAGGGGCAACTGCACAGTCAGTACGGTGTTGTCCCAGGGTATCTGAACGTGGTTTTGAGCTGCACCCTTTCCTCAGTGTCGAGAACATGTGGAGCGAAGGCCAGATGCGGAATCGCCCCCTGTTAGAAAGTGCATTCAAAGTATATTGAAAGTGGATTATTAGTCATCAACAGCAAACCCTCATCCCGTGGGAGAAGAACCTAAAAGTTAGTTATGTAAGTTAACAACAGCTGCCAGAAATTTTGCCGCACGCAGACTAGTTTGTTTATCTTCGTCACTGAGTAGCCAGAATGCTTTCGCTTCTGGAGAAAGAGAGTTTTGATTACATAATGGGGAGATAAATTCAGCTGTTAGTTCTGAGAATTTAGGGCAATCGGTCCATCAAAATCAGTCTTCTCTACTCAGAGACTGGCAGCAGCCCTCCAGGGTCTCAGGCGGAGGTCTTTCCCATCACTTACCGCCTGGTCCTTTCAACAGGAGATGCCAGGTACTGGCTGGGACCTTCAGCATGCCAAGAAGATGCTCTCCCACTGAGCCAAAGGGTGCGTTCAGACGGGCCGCTAAATCCGCCATTGGCCTGGCTCTAATTTGATCCAGATCTTTTTAATCCGGCGTTGCACGGCCAGACAGATTCCCTTACCGCGTGCGTACTCCGCGGTGGATTGTCTAGATGGCACCCACCTGAAGGAGCTGCGTGGCCAGGTGTTTCTTTTTAAATTCCGTTTGTGCATGCGCATCTGCGCCTCAATGTGTACTTGTTTTTCCACACATGTGCTGAATTGAATGTTTAAAGTACCACCAATGGTACTTCCCTCTAGGTAAGAACGTAAGAACATAAGAGACGCCAATGTTGGATCAGGCCAAAGGCCCATCCAGTCCAACACTCTGTATCACACAGTGGCCAGAAATACCAGGTGCCACCAGGAGGTCCACCAGTGGGGCCAGGACATTAGAAGCCCTCCCACTGTTGCCCCCCCCCCAAGCACCGAGAATACAGAGCATCACTTGCCCCAGAGTCCCTATCTATACCTTGTGGCTAATAGCCACTGATGGACCTCTGCTCCAGATGCTTATCTAATTCCATTTTGAAGCCGCCCATGCTAGTAGCTGCCACCACCTCCTGTGGCAGTGCATTCCACGTGTTAATCACTCTTTGGGTGAAGAAGGACTTCCTTTTATCCGTTCTAACCCGACCGCTCAGCAATTTCATGGAGTGCCCACGAGTTCTTGTATTGTGAGAAAGGGAGAAAAGTACCTCTTTCTCTACCTGCTCTTTCCCATGCATAATCTTATAAACCTCAATCATGTCACCCCTCAGTCGTCGTTTCTCCAAGCTAAAGCGCCCTAAGCGCCTTAACCTTTCCTCATAGGGAAAGTGTTCCAACCCTTTTATCATTCGAGTTGCCCTTTTCTGCACTTTTTCCAAAGCTATAATATCTTTTTTAAGGTGTGGTGACCAGAACTGCACACAGTATTCGAAATGAGGTCTCACCATCTCTCCTTATATATAATTGAATAGTGGGGGCCAAAGTTCTAAAATGCACTCCTTTAGTGTATGGATGCTTGAACTGTCAGTCAGAAGACGCTGGCTGGGTTGACTGGCTGCTTTGTGCAGTCCCGCCCAGCGTTTCAAGGTCTTTTGCATATGGAAGCTGATTGGACTTCACTCCATTCCACACCTCAAACTCCCCCCCCAAGACAGTTGGAATGTCTGGTGGTGTGTAGGTCCCAGGATCATGTTTTAAAAGCTGCCTGGGGGCTTATGGACCATTCACACACTTTCAACCTTAACATACCTCATAGGGGGAGAGGAGAATGATGACAGCTGCTTTGGTTCCCACTGCAGGGA
>NW_015170924.1:425325-431924 GCF_001447785.1 Gekko japonicus | reverse complement strand
TCCCTGATGGATTAAAGTACCCTGGTCCTGCTCCTACATTTAAGAACATAAGAACATAAGAGACGCCAATGTTGGATCAGGCCAAAGGCCCATCCAGTCCAACACTCTGTGTCACACAGTGGCCAGAAATACCAGTGCCATCAGGAGGTCCAGCAGTGGGGCCAGGACATTAGAAGCCCTCCCACTGTTGACCCCCCCCCCAAGCACCAAGAAGACAGAGCATCACTTGCCCCAGAGCCCCTAGCTATACCTTGTGGCTAATAGCCACTGATGGACCTCTGCTCCATATGCTTATCTAATTCCCTTTTGAAGCCGTCCATGCTTGTAGCCGCCACCACTTCCTGTGGCAGTGAATTCCATGTGTTAATCACTCTTTGGGTGAAGAAGTACTTCCTTTTATCCGTTCTAACCCGACCGCTCTGCAGTTTCATGGAGTGCCCACGAGTTCTTGTATTGTGAGAAAGGGAGAAAAGTACCTCTTTCTTTACCTGCTCTTTCCCATGCATAATCTTATAAACCTCGATCATGTCACCCCTCAGTCGTCTTTTCTCCAAGCTAAAGAGCCCTAAGCGCTTTAACCTTTCCTCATAGGGAAAGTGTTCCAACCCTTTTATCATTTGAGTTGCCCTTTTCTGCACTTTTTCCAAAGCTATAATATCTTTTTTAAGGTGTGGTGCCCAGAACTGCACACAGTATTCCAAATGAGGTCTCACCATTGATTTATATAGGGGCATTATTATATTGGCTGATCTGTTTTCAATACCCTTCCTAATAATCCCCAGCATAGCATTGGCCTTCTTTATTGCAGTCACACACTGTCTCAACATTTTCAGTGAGTTACGTATCTACTACAACTCCAAGATCTCTCTCTTGATCAGTCTCTGCCAGTTCAGACCCCATCAGTGTGTATTTATATTTAAGATTTTTGGCTCCAATGTGCATCACCTTGCACTTGGCCACACTGAACCCCATTTCCCATGTTGACGCCCACTTGCCCATCTTTGACAGATCCCTTTGGAGTGCCTCACAATCCTCACTGGTTTTCACTACCGTGAACAAGTTCTAGTTCCACTCTGTTCCAGTATTCGGGAAATAATGCTTCCCCCTTATGTCCTGACTGAGAATTAAGATAACAAGGAGACACACGCGTGACAGTCCCACCGATCAAAGAAACACAAGGCAGGGACTTTTCGGTAGCAGCCCCACCGTTATGGAAAGGCCTCCCCAGGGAGGTGCACCTGGCCCCCTCACTGTCAATCTTCAGGAAACAGCTGTATTTAGAACTGTATTTGATTGGTTGTTTGTTTTTTTGGCAGTCCTAACTGGAGTTTTTAAAATTGCGATTCTTTAGTGTGTTTTTGTGATCGTTGTTCTATTCATAGGGCTTTCATTGAGTATATTTTATTTTATATTTTAAGCCATCTGGAGTTCCATGAGGGAGAAAGGTGACTGATAAACGTTCTAAATAACTTTTTAAAACTGTGTGCGGAAGAGGGCAAGTCTGTATCTGGCATTCACTCCATATTTTCCAGATGAGGAAAAAGTGCAGCTCAAAACCACATTCACATACCCCGGGGCCAACGCCGTACTGACTGCAAAGTCACCCCTGAACGGCCATATACCTATGCAGTAAAAGGTAAAGGTTCCCTTGCTCGAAAGCCAGTCGCGTCTGACTCTAGGGTTGCGGTGCTCATCTCCGTTTCAAAGCCGAAGAGCCAGCGCTGTCCGAAGACGTTTCCGTGGTCACGTGGCCGGCATGACTAAACACCAAGGCGCACGGAATGCTGTTCCTTTCCCACCAAAGTGGTACCTATTTATCTACTTGCAATTTCTTGCTTTCGAACTGCTAGGTTTGCAGGAGCTGGAACTAGAGATGGGAGCTCACTCCATCATGCGGCACCTGGGTCTCGAACTGCTGAACTACTGACCTTCCACAGCCTGCAGTTCAGCACTTAACCACTTGAGCCACCGCAGCTCCATATGTCTATGCAGAGGGTACCATAAAACCTGATGATCGAAGGAAGCGGAAGCGGCATGCAATGCAGAGGGTACCATAAAACCCGATGATCGAAGGAAGCGGAAGCGGCATGCAATGCAGAGGGTACCATAAACCCTGATGATCAAAGGAAGCGGAAGCGGCATGCAATGCAGAGGGTACCATAAAACCCGATGATCGAAGGAAGCAGAAGCGGCGTGCAATGCAGAGGGTACCATAATACCCGATGATCGAAGGAAACGGAAGCAGCATGCAATGCAGAGGGTACAATAAAACCCAATGATCGAAGGAAGCGGAAGCGGCATGCAGTGCAGAATGTACCATAAAACCCGATGATCGAAGGAAGCGAAAGCAGCATCCAATGCAGAGAGTTCCATAAAACCCAATGATCAAAGGAAGCGGAAGCGGCATGCAATGCACAGGGTACCATAAAACCCGATGATCGAAGGAAGCGGAAGCGGCATGCAGTGCAGAGGGGAGTTTCTGTTCCAACGTGGGTTTGGTAAAACAACCGAGGGAAAAGCCAGTGCAGAATCGCCCAGAATCTCAGAGAGCATAGGATGAACAGGCAAGATGGAGACTCTCGGTCTGATGCAGTGAGGCACGTGCCGCTTACCGATTCACCAAGCCGGGAGTAGCCGGAACGCCGTTCAGAGGCCGAGCCGAGCTGGCGGCGGGAGCGAGGAAGCGATGGCAACTCTCCTTCCTCCTCTCGTTTAGCTGAATTCTCTGGGCACGGCTCCTTCCAGCCACAGCTCCGGTGTGGGTCCTTGGTCAGAGAGAGAGAGAGAGATCAGCCATTAGTGTGTCAACACCACCTGCCTCCATTGCTTGTTCAGCATCAGCACATTCCCGCTAGCGTGCCCCCAGCAGCCCGGCTGGTATCCGTGTGCCAGAATAGCCGGGTTGCCAGCATCAGCTGGTCTTCCTTGTGCTGCTCTTCCCCCATACAACGATGTCTGGGTTTCTCCAACACCTTCTGAAGCATAGTAAATGAACAGATGATACCATACCGAGTATAAGACGAGATCTGATCTTGAGTTTAATTGTTGCTGCAAGAGCATCTATTGCCTCAAAATGGAAACCTCATCTTGCTCCCACCATTGATCGATGGTACAACAAAGTTAAAGGTAAACTGCTGCGGTGGCTCAAGTGGTTAAGACACTGAACTGCAGGCTGTGGAAGGTCAGTTGTTCAGCAGTTCGAGACCCAGGTGTGCCGCATGATGGACTGAGCTCCCATCTCTAGTTCCAGCTCCTGCCAACCTAGCAGTTTGAAAGCAAGACATTGCAAGTAGATAAATAGGGACCACTTCGGTGGGAAGGTGACAGCGTTCCGTGCGCCTTGGTGTTTAGTCATGCCGGACACATGACCACGGAAATGTCTTCGGACAGTGCTGGCTCTTCGGCTTGGAAACAGAGATGAGCACTGCAACCCTAGAGTCGGACTCGACTGGCTTTCGAGCAAGGGACACCTTGACCTTTACCTTTACAACAAAGTTTGGAACTTTCTCATAATGGAGAAAATTACGGACCACTTGAGGCAAGCTGAAATCAGCCCCAAACACTCATTTCTCCCCAAAGATGGCTCCCATTCTTCAAACATGTACTGTCAACAAACACCCAACCTCACAAACAAATTTACCTTAAATTGCTCTTCTTTTGATTATTCTCTTCCACTCGCTCAAATCTTTGGGCTCAATAGTCCCTATGAAGACAAGTAATATTACCTTATGTATACTATAAATCTAACAGACCATTGCTTCTCTCCTTTTTAATATTTGAATTTATTAGCCAACATTCTTGTTATGCATGTAATGATAAGCAACATGCTTCGGAATTTGGCTGTTTCTTATAATGTTATGTACTTCTGTTATTTTAATGAAGCTATTTTAACTGCAGGCTGTGGAAGGTCAGTAGTTCAGCAGTTCGAGACCTGGGTTGCCGCATGACGGAGTGAGCTCCTGTCTCTAGCTCCAGCTCCTGCCAACCTAGCAGTACGAAAGCAAGAAATTGAAAGTAGATAAATAGGTACCACTTTGGTGGGAAGGGAACAGCGTTCCGTGCGCCTTGGTGTTTAGTCATGCCGGCCACATGACCACGGAAACGTCTTCGGACAGCGCTGGATCTTCGGCTTGGAAACGGAGATGAGCACCGCAACCCTAGAGTCGGACTCGACTGGCTTTCGAGCAAGGGAACCTTTACCTTTACCTAATAAAAATATAATTAAAGAAAATAAACAATCACCGAAGCAGGGGTCTTCAACAGGGGGCCCGTGGGTGCTAGGGGGCCTGCCAACAGATTTCCTGGCACCCACTGAAACGTTTCCTGGCACCCACCAAGTGTTGTTAGAAGAAGAAGAAGAGAGATTGGATTTATATCCCTTGGAGACTCAGAGCGGCTTACAAACTCCTTTCCCTTCCCTTCCCCACAACAGACACCCTGTGAGGTAGGCGGGGCTGAGAGGGCTCTCCCGAGAACTGCCCTTGAGAGAACAGCTCTGAGGGAACTTGTGACTGACCCAAGGTCACACCAGCAGCTGCAGGTGGACGAGTGGGGAATCAAACCCGGTTCTCCCAGATTAGAGTCCGCGCACTTAACCACAACACCAAACTTGTGCTCTCATTTTTAGAAAGTTGGCTGTCCAAATTAAAACAATGTTACAGTGGCAGATGCTACCACTGTGTTAGCTGTGCTCTCTCTCTTATTCCTCACTGTTTAAACATCACTTATCTTGTCCCCGGCAGTTGAGCTCCCTTTGTGTGTGGCTGCATCGCTCACAGAAACATAGGCTGCGATCACACGCAGAATTAGCCGCTGAATGCCAGGTGGATTTTAGGGGCGCGATCAGACGAGAACATCTGCCGAGCATCCCACACCCGTCAGCAACCCATTTTGCTCCGCCGCAAAAGCGGGGTAAAAAGACACTGGGGAAAGTCCAGTAGGAAACAGGTTGCTACGGGCCAAGGAATGGAAATCCCCCTGGGTGCGTTCAGACGCGGCGTTTGCAACGGTATAGGTGCCGGTTGCAATCGGTGTACTTACCGGCGTTCACACGTAGAACATCTGCCTTCCGTCCCTAACCGTTGCAAAGCTCTTTAAACCGTTGTACTCTGCCACTAGGTCCCCAAGTGGTGGTATCCTGAGTACAATGGTTGTAATCGCTGTACCCGCCGTCTGATCGCTCTCCACCGTTGAGAAACAACTTCCGTTCGGAAGCCTGAGGCTTCCGATTTTCGCCCACCATTTTTTTTTAAAGGTGGGCGATATGCGCTTGGGCGACGCTTCGCCCTGGCGTTTGTTTTTTTAAAAAAAGAAAAGGGCCTTAGTTTAGCATTTCGGAGGCGTCCGGGACCTCAGGGAGGCTACTTTGCGCTTTAAACTTTAAAGGTAAGTCCTTACCTTTAAAGTTTAAATGTAAGACGGGGTTTTTTGCGCATGCGCAAAGATCGCCGTTCTGTCGATGGCTGCCTATGCGCATGCGCAAACTGAGTTAAAAAAAAAACCGCCGATGCCCGCGGCATGTGGACGGGCATACAACGATGGGCTCCGCAGATAGGAGGTAAGTGTGATCGCGTTTCAGCCGGCATAAACTGCACCGGTTCCAACCGGTACAGTTTATCCCGGCTGAAACGGCACGTCTGAACGCACCCCCTGTGTGATCGCACCAGCGCGCTCCCATGGCGTCGGCATGGTCTGATCAGGCCGTCCCGACTCCGTGCCGTTGTTTTTCCCCCCTTCTCAGTATGCGCATCATCGCAACCTCCATAGGGAGCACTCAGTGCAGAGATGCGAATCATCGATCGCTCGTTGAAGCGCACCGGGAAAACGGGGCAGAAACAGACGATTCACCCGCGGTTGCGTCTGATCACACAGTGGCAGGCTGCCCCCGCAGCTCCCAGGGACTGTGTGATTGCGCAACTGCGGGTCAAATGCCTACGAAGCAAATACCCTTGCTTCCCCCCCCTGCGTTATCTCGCGCGTGTGACCGCAACCATAGAGTTGAAAGGGACCTCCGGAGTCATCTAGTCCAACCCCTGGCACGATGCAGGGAATTCACAAATACCTCCCCCCCACACACACCCAGTGACCCCTGCTCCGTGCCCAGAAGATGGCAAAAAACCTCCAGGATCCCCGGCCAAACCGGCCTGGAGAAAAATGGCTTCCTGTGACCCCAAAGTGGCCATCGGCATTCCCCTGGGCGTGTAAGAAAGGCCCACGAGAACTCAGCACTGAGGCAACCCTCCCTGCCCTCCCTCTCACAATCTGCCGGAGTGGCATGGCTGTCAGACGTCTGTTTGAAAACCTCCAAAGAAGGAGGTTTTGCGCCCACCGCCTTGTGTCAGAACTCCGATGGTGCCCAGAGGATTTTTTTAAAAAAACGTTGGGGACCCCTGCTCTACGACACAGCCTTGCCCAGGCTTGGACAGGTCAGATCCTGCCAAGGAAACCCTCATACACCCTCCAAGCAGACTTCTGGGGGAAGCACCCACCTGAAGAAGGCCCACCCACCTCTCCTCCACACAAGAGGTTGCACGGGGGGGGGTCTGTGTGTGTCATCGCAACGGTCAGCAGGTTCTCTTCTGCTTTGCAACGCAGGGCAG
>NW_015170924.1:390431-425249 GCF_001447785.1 Gekko japonicus | reverse complement strand
AAGGCTGGCACTGGGCCCGCGGATCTGTGCAGTTCTTCCGCGGCTGCAGCCTGCCCAGGCGGCCGATGAGTCTGGAGAGGATATCCCTGTGCTCTTCCTCCTCCTTTTCGATCACCTTCAGCTCCAAGTGGAAGCATTCCAGGTTCCGGGCGTAGCAGGCGGCCAAGCAGAAACACCTCTCCACGTGTGAAAACCAGCTCCCACCCCCCCCCCCCCAAAGAAAAAACAAAACAAAGTACAGGATGACGTAGAAGAAGGAGAGATTGGATTTGTACCCTGCCCTTCACTACCTGAAGGAGTCTCAGAGCGGCTCACAATCTCCTTTCCCTTCCCCTCCCCACAACAGACCCCCCTGTGAGGTAGGCGGAGCTGAGAGAGCTCTCTCGAGGACTGCCCTGGAGAGAACAGCTCATGAGAGAACTTGTGACTGACCCAAGGTCACACCAGCAGCTGCATGTGGAGGAGTGGGGGATCAAACCTGGTTCTCCCAGATTAGAGTCCGCGCACTTAACCACTACACCAAACTGGCTCTCACTGCCTTAAGGAATAAAAGGCCCACTTTTAATGTGAGGGGGCTGATATAATAAGACTGATTGATTGAAGGAGAAGAGATTGGATTGATACCCTACCCTTCGCTACCCGAAGGAATCTCAGAGCGGCTTACAGTCTCCTTTCTCATCCCTTCCTGGGGCTGGGAGAGCTCTTTTGAGGACTGCCCTTGAGAGAACAGCTCATGAGAGAACTTGTGACTGACCCAAGGTCACACCAGCAGCTGCATGTGAAGGAGGAGTGGGGAATCGAATCTAGTTCTCCCAGATTAGAGTTCGCGCCCTTAACCAGTACACCAGACTGGCTCTCAAACCACTACACCGAACTGGATGAAGGAGACCTCTGCTTAGCTGGTATCTAAATATCCCATGATCGGTTAGTCCATTAGCGAACAGCCATGGTAGCTGAATGGAACCTCCATGCTCAGAGGCAGTATACCATCCCGTCACTGTCCTCAACTGAATTTGATTCTTTTGTTTCCCCCGGGTTTCGTCTCCTTGCCTTAGTTTATCTGAGCAACAGAACATCAGGATTAAAAAAAAACCCTACAACAATTGCTTTAAATGAAATGGTGTCTTCCCCCGCTTATGAACCTCGCCTTCGGCATTTTGCCTGTCCTGATTGGCAGGCAGGACGCAGAAGCAAATCGCCTGGTGCCGGAGGGCTCTTCTCCAAAGGAGCGGATTACTTGGCAGGTTCCCTTGGTGAGTCAGACCTGCCCTATATGGGGGAGGTTCTTGGTTGGGGAGAGATTTTTTTTTGCTGACCGCTCCCTTCTCACCAGAATATAACCTCGGTAGAAGATACGCACGGTGAGATTTTCTGGGGTGTATAGTTCTGCATCGCTGGAGTTGCCCTAAAGGAAAGATATCAACACAGAGAGATAGTTTCAGAGGGCGGCCATGTCGGTCTGCAGTAAAAAAGAAAAAGAAAAAGCTAGATTTGAGCCCATTCGCACCTTAGAGGTCAACAATATTTTGGGGGAAAATATTTTCAAGGGGCAAAGCTCCCTTTGCCAGATAGTCCTCTCCGCACTTGGATCTCGTCCCTGGTTTTGTCAGAGTTCAACTCGCGACACAATGCCTTGCGTTTAACCCTGGTTGTAACAGCATCCGATTATCCCGCGACAAGAGTGGGGTAAAACCGGGGCGACCTCAATGTAATGTGTAAACTAGAAATACCCTGAGATAATTACGGGGGTGAACTCGAGTGTTGTGTAGAATGTAAGTTCGGAGACCGGGTTGAACCAAATCTGACGGCTAGCTGTGTTGGTCTGAACCAACAGAACAAAGTTTGAGTCCAGTGGCACCTTTAAGACCAAGTTTTATTCAGGTACAAGCTCTCCCTCCTCTGTGAGGGCAGATCTGCACGCTCCCCTCCCCCCCATAGCTAGCAATCCAAAACAGTCCAGTGACACCTTTAAGACCAAGTTTTATTCAGGTACAAGCTCTCCCTCCTCTGTGAGGGCAGATCTGCACGCTCCCCTCCCCCCCATAGCTAGCAATCCAAAACAGTCCAGTGACACCTTTAAGACCAAGTTTTATTCAGGTACAAGCTCTCCCTCCTCTGTGAGGGCAGATCTGCACGCTCCCCTCCCCCCCATAGCTAGCAATCCAAAACAGTCCAGTGACACCTTTAAGACCAAGTTTTATTCAGGTACAAGCTCTCCCTCCTCTGTGAGGGCAGATCTGCACGCTCCCCTCCCCCCCATAGCTAGCAATCCAAAACAGTCTAGTGGAGCCTGAGCAGTGGGTGTTGCCTTCTGACACACTTCCGGTGATGTCAGGGGGGGTGGCATATGCAAATAAGATATACTAATGCTTTATGCTAATGAGCTCCTGCACCTCTTTTTCTACGAAATGACCCCTGGGTATAAGATTTCGTGTGCATGCAGGTATCTCATTAAGTGTGTGTGCACACGGAAGCTTACACCCAGAATTAAACGTTGCCGGTCTCAAAGGTGCCCCACTGGGCTCGAACTCTGACAAAGAGGAAGTAAGTGAACCTGGTTTTCCACGCCTTCCCCAAGATACTCCCTTCATTGCATCAAGAACAGCCAGAGGCTTGGGTTTTTAAAATATCATTGACTTATATCCTGCTTTTCTACCCACCGTTGGCTTCCCACACGATTCTCCCCTCCTCCATTTTCTCACGACAACCCTGTGAGGTAGGCAGAGCCATGAGGGTTTTTTTTTACAGGCCCAGGGTCACTCGGCAAGCTTCCATGGTAGAAGCGGGGATTCGAACCCGGTTTACTCATGGGGTGCCAGGTAGTAGAACGGGCTGTCCCCTCTTCAGCCTGCTCATGGAGGGCCACGTTTTGGAAATTCCTCTGTTTACAGTTGCCAACCTCCAGGTGGCCCGACCTCTGCTTGGTGGGTAACCTGGGCCTAACCTACCTCACAGGGTTGTAGTGGGGATAAAATAAGAGGAGAGGTGGATGTTGGCATGAGTGACTCAGCATGCCTGAACATTGGGCGGTGCTACATCACTGTAAGTGCAGAGGTCATTTCGGGGGGGGGATCGGGGGGGATCGCAGTTTCCTTGGGTGAGGAACGGGCGCACTCCCGCCGGCCTTGCAGGTCCACCGCCGGGCCCCTCATGGGGCTCAGCAGTGGAGCTGCAAGGCCGGTGGTGGTGGCCGGGACCATTGGGGGCGGGGTGTGTGGCCTTATGACACACTTCTGGTGATGTCAGGGGGTGTGGCATATGCTGAGTTATGCTAACGAGTCCCCCTAGCTCTTTTTCTACGAAACGACCCCTGTGTAAGTGTGTATAGGTGCTATCTCCTTGAATGGGATTTATTTATTTATTTTATTTATTTATTTTGGGATTTATATCCCGCCCCATCCAGTATTCAGCTCAGGGCGGCTTACAAAAGTTAAAAATACGTACAAACAACAGCATAATAAAACAATATATCTAACATAAAATTTGGTGCTAATTGATGCCTCCCTTTGTCTTAACCTGGCAGCTGCCCTCTGACTCCTCCTCTCTCCCTTTGTCCTCTCCCTCTCTGCACATGGCCTTCCATGGAGACAATTGTCTCTATAATACTGATCTAGATCAATGGTCCAAGATATGGAAAACAAATATAAAAATTACTAAAGCAGTATCATTTAAAGAAAATATTTATAAAATGTTTTACAGATGGTATATGACACCAGATAAGTTATCTACGTTTTATCCCAATATGTCAAGTGTATGTTGGGAATGCCAAAAAAATGTTGGTACTTTTTTCATATGTGGTGGACTTGTGATAAAAGTTAAAAAAAATGGATCTGGATACATGAAAAATTGCAAACAAATACTAAAAAATAATGTACCACTTGTACCAGAACTCTTTTTACTGAGTATGCTCCCAGAAAAATGTAAAAAAACCCAGGACACTTATCTCATTCTACACATAATTACGACCGCTAGAATATTGTATGAGAGTTATTGGAGAAGAGAGGAGACACCAACAAAAGAAAAACTAATAAATTACTGGAAGTTGCGGAAATTGACAAATTAACTTTAATCTTGAAAGGACACAGAGAGGACAAATTTGAATGGTCAAGACTTTATCACTGGTTTGAAGAACTGAAGTACTGAAACATGTTATAACCAAAATAGAGGTTAATAAGAACATTATCTCTCCTTATATATAATTCTGTTTTGGTTGTGAACTCCCTTGAACATTTCAACACGCTCCCAAATCAGTTGGCTCCCTGATCTGTCACTCAGAGGGTCTCCCTATCTACTGGCTGCATTGCCTGAGTCCTGCCTCCAACATTCTAAACAGTCTCTTAACCACTACACCAAACTGGTGGAAGCAGGCCTTGTGGGTTGAAATGACCTTTCAGCCACATATAGATGGATAGAATGCATACCCTAGCTTCAGTCCTAAGATTGCCAGACTCCAGTCATATCCATGCATTGGATACACAGTTTGGAACTGCAGGTGGGGTTATAAACGGAGCAAATAAGGAAATAAAAACAAACCGGGCGGATTACTACATCATTCCAATTACCCTCTGAATCCTTTGTTACCGAATGCTCACCAAGCGCCGGATGATGCGCTTCAGAAGCTCAATGGATTCATCCTGGCACGGGTGATGCCCGCTGGTCAAGAAGGCCATGAGCGAGACCACCAAGAGGACGGCGAGGAGGCCTTTCGTGTCGGACGGAAGCGGGGCGTCCCTGATCCGGGGCATCGTCTTCGGCTGGCCAAGAGGTGCATTTACATCCGGATGTTTCTGGAGAGGCAAATTAAGTAGGAATTCCTGGAATGACCTTTGCACCCCTCCCAAATATCCCCATGGGTTTGTAGTCTCTTCTTCCCAGCGAGGGGTTATTCCATTCTCAAAGCCACCCCCCAAAATATGTAGTTCAATGCCTCCCAAAAAAGAGATTAATAGAATCATAGAGTTGGGACCTTCCGGGGCGTCTAGTCCAACTCCCTGCACAAGACAGGAAATACCTCTCCCCGCACACACACCCAGTGACCCCTGCTTCATGCCCAGAAGATGACAAAAATCCCTCCAGGATCCCTGGGCCAATCTGGTCTGCAGAAAAATGGCTTCCTGACCCCCCAAAGTGGCAATGAGCATTTCCCTGGTTGTGCAAGAAGGGGCCACAAGAACTAAGCACTGAGGCAACCCTTCCTTCCCTCCCTCTCATGATCGGCCTCTCATGATTCTTCAGTCTTGCTGAAAGTGCGTGCCTTCACTGCGCATTTGAACTGGTTTAACATTACCTAGTCCTAGCTACGGATTTGTAGGAAGTAGTCCTAGCTACGGCGTTATAGGAACAGTTGGGGTAGAGCTAAAGTGCTTCATCCGAGAAACCACAGAACCCAGATGAAATTATAATCCCCAATCTCTCCTGCGGCTTGCAAGATAGTCGAACCAGTTTCAGGCGGGTTTAGATTTGCAGTGATGGCACCCCCTTAAAAGTTAGGACACAGACAATAAAATTAATGCGGGCAATACCCTACAAAGAGAATATCTATAAAATGTTCTACAGGTGGCACTGGACACCAGAAAAGATAGCGAAATGTTTCCCAGCATCTAATAGAAACTGCTGGAAATGCAAAAAAACCGTTGGCACATTTATGCATATGTGGTGGAGGTGTGAAAGGGTACAAAGATATTGGGGAAAAAATTACTGAATGTTAAAGGAAATAATAGGAATACAAATACCGTTTAAGCCAGAAATAGCTTTGTTAAATATGATCCCAGACATGTTTAATAGTACAGAGAAATATGTAATTATATACTTCTTTACAGCGGCAAGAATTCTATTAGCTAAAGCATGGAAAGAAGAGAAAACACCTTCAGAAAAAGATGTAATGGAAAAAATGTTAGTTGTAGCTGAAATGGATAGATTAACTTTAATATTACAAGGTAAAAATAAGGACATATTTGAAAACCGATGGAAAATGTTTTATATATGGATAGACAATATAATTAAAAAAGACTCACAAGGATAAATAATGTAACATGAAGATGTAATGTATATAATGGAAAATGTTAAATAAACCGCAAAAAAAAAAGTTAGGACACAGAAATATTCAGGCTAAACCCAACTCCCTAGAACAGCTTTCCCAGTGCCCTCCAAGTGTTTTTAGAAAGTAGGCAGACGCAGGTGCAGCTTAGAAGAAGAAGAGATTGGATTTATACCCTGCCCTTCTCTACCCATAGGAGTCTCAGAGCGGTTTACAATCTCCTTCCCCTTCCCCTCCCCACAACAGACACCCTGTGAGGTAGATGGGGCCAAGAGAGCTCTGACAGAAACGGCTCTTTTTCAAGAACAGCTCTGACAGAACTATGGCTTGCCCAAGGTCATCCAGCCAGGTACAAGTGGAGGAGTGGGGACTCAAACCTGGTTCTCACAGATTAGAGTTAGCGCCCTTCACCACTACACCAAACTGGCTTAGGTCTAGCGAAGCACCTGACTGACCACTAGAGATCTGATGGGCTGTGCAAACTTTTTTAAATGTTGCTTTGGCAGCAGCTGCCATTGCAACACATGGATTTTCAGTGGGTGACTAAAGGTAAATGGTGGCAGCCATTTTGTGATTGGCTCCGCCTCCTCCGGCAGCCATCTTGTGACTGTGCCAACCACCCGAATGTCAGAAATTCAATGGTGCCCGCAGGTTCAAAAAGGTTGGGGATCCTTGCCCTAGAATTTAAAACCTGTGCTCTGTCGCCAGCAGAAGGAGTTGGGGGGCTTTTTGAAGGTGGCCACTGTGGGCAATTTTTTCCTGAGCTTCGTACACAGATGGACCCATGTCAACCATGCCACAAATTCTGGTCAACAACACTGCAGTCAAGACTCTTCTCGTCTTAGTGTAACGAGATAATATGCTCTCGCATCCAAACAGCGAATCTAGACAGAGAAGACCCTGATGTTGGGAAAGATTGAAGGTCGAAGAAGATGGGGACGGCAAAGGATTAGATGGTTAGACAGCGTCATAGATGCAGCGTCATTGAGCAAACTTCAGAGGACGGCGGAAGACCGGAGGGCCTGGCGTGATCTGGTCCATGGGGTCGCGAAGAGTCGGACTCGACTGTGCGACTGAACAACTACAAATAACCAGATATCACCACTATATATCTGGTGAGAGTTGTTTGCCACCTTCAGTTTGACAATACAAAACAATGAACAGTGAATTCTGTTCTCTGAACTCTCAGAAGCAAACCAGGCAGAAAACCTCCAGAGAGTTTCTGTCTCTTCTCGGGAGAAGAAAATAATTCACTTTATTACACAAGACATTAGAAAATACAAGCATGCGGATACTAACACTATAGGAACTGCAAAAACAAGAGCCAATAATATCAAATCTCCTAGCATTTCCCAACCATATCTGAGTAAGTAAAATTTAAGGCAAACCAGATTTTGGATTGTTTAAACTACTCTTGGGGATTTTTCTGTAAACTCACGTCTGTCTCTCTCTCACACACAAATCTCACCTAATCACTTCGGAGAGTTCCATCCAGAGAAATCCGACTCGCATATCACATCATCGCATTTATAAAGAAAAACAGCAATCTAATCTTATGCTGAATCTTTCCAATTTACGCATATGATCATCGTTGGGATAAGTGATTGGTTGTTAACCATTGATGAGATAATCAAATGGGTGTATCTAAAAATACATCTGGTAACGTACTCATGATCTGTTTCAAGCGAGATTTAGAAGATCAGATTTAATTCTGAATCGCTGCCCCCCAAAGCCATGCATCTAATATTCCCGTAACTATTTTAATTAACTGTCAAAGATAAAAAGAAGGGAAAAAAACTTATGTAATCAGATCTGACCAACAGATGAACCTGAGACAAGCTCACCACTACATGAAAACATGCATGATCAGGAAAAAAAGGAACTTGCGATATAAATCCAAATCCTGACTCGTTAGGATGCGGTCTTCTTTGGTAACGTTCCATCTCCAGTTCTCTCCGAGGTAGATCAGAAAATAACGTCTGCGATTACCTGGGTGGGGGACAGTCATGGTCGCTCTTTTGGGAGCCTCTTCAAAGCTGTTCTTAGTTCCTCATTTTTCTTCTTTTTTTTGTAGGCTGAAAAGAGTTATTTCCACCCGTCCTCTTCGAGTCTGCACATTAATTTTATAGCCTTCCTGGGAGTCGTATGTTTACGCCAAACTATTCACAACAGTAGATTAGCAAGCATTTCCAGAACAAATTCATCTTCTGGCAATGAGATTCCTGTCTTCTTTGCATGGGGAATCGATCGCTTCCTTGCACAAGGGGGACTTGTTTGGTGTCGGACTCCATAGAGGAGCTGGCTGAAGCTGAATCCATCCAAGACGGAGGTTGTGTGTCTCGATACAACTTCAGGGCACTTTCCACCACCAAATTTAATAGCAAAAACGTGAAGTAGCAATCATTAACAAATGTTTTTTCTTTAAATATGAGCAGCGGCCTGGGCCGGCTGCAAAGTATAAATCTATATTTACACCCACAGCCCTGATCATTTACAATTGATTCGTGAAGGCTGGGCAGTGCTCCCTCTAAGCTGAGTTAGTGTGAACTAGTTCACAGTTTTTTAGCCTCTGGCTCACACATTTCTGTCTCAGTTCAGGAAGGATGGGGCTCCAGAGCAAACTCATTTATGCCGTCGCCAAATCGCTCGCTCGCAACTTTAATGCCAGCAGCTCACAAAGTAGAATTTTTGCTCACAAGACTCCACAGCTTAGTGGGAGCATTAGCTGAGGGAGAAAACAGTACTCAATTAAGCAAGAAGGAGAAGGAAGGGATGCAGAGGTCATTTCGGGGGGGATCGCGGGGGATTGCAGTTCCCCCGGGTGAGGTCCGGGGGGCGGGGCACATGACGAAGCCCCGCCCCCTACTTCCGGCTGCCCCGCTTCCGGCCCTCATTCCAGGAGGAGGCGGCAGAAGAGGGAGGGTAAGTTGCTTCCTCCCTGCCTCTCCCCACCCCTTCCTGCCTGGGGCCAGGGAGGGCCTTCGCGGGGCTTCCTTGCACTCCCGCCGGCCTTGCAGGTCCACCGCCGGGCCCCTCATGGGGCTCAACAGTGGAGCTGCAAGGCCGGCAGCCGGGACCATTGGCAGCGGGGTGTGTGGCCTTATGACACACTTCCGGTGATGTCAGGGGGTGTGGCCTTATGACACACTTCCGGTGATGTCAGGGGGTGTGGCATATGCTAATGAGTTATGCTAATGAGTTCCCCTAGCTCTTTTTCTAGGAAACAACAACCTAGGAAGTCTCCAAAGTACTTTGACTAAGTTTGAGCCCAGTGGCACCTTTAAGGCCAACGAAAGTTTAATTCCAGGTAGAAGTGTTCAGGTGCAGGAACACTTCTTCAGATACCTGCTGATATCCGATGGTATCTGAAGAAGTGTGCCTGCACATGAAAGCTTCTACCTGGAATTAAACCTTGCTGATCTTAACGGTGCCACTGGACTTCCAACTTCGTTCTATCGCTTCGAACAAACATGGCTATCTTCATAGTACTTTGTCCATATAATACAGTCTCGTTTAAGACAAGACTGTCATTTTTGGCTTGAAGTTAGTTGAGAGTAACAGCGTTCCGTGCGCCTTGGTGTTTAGTCATGCCGGCCACATGACCACGGAAATGTCTTCGGACAGCGCTGGCTCTTCAGCTTGGAAACGGAGATGAGCACCGCAACCCTAGAGTCGGATTCGAGTGGCTTTCGAGCAAGGGAAACCTTTACCTTTACCTTTTAGTTGAGAAGACTCTCGTAGTCTGTGTATTCCAAGGGGAAAAAAGGATTGGTTGAACCCTTTAAATCCTTAGTAAGAAAGAAGAACACAGATGATCTACCCTTCATTTATTTCTCCTAGGTTGAATTAATGCCAGTAAGACAACAGTTCTGCTAAAACTAATTTCTTTTTTCTTTTTTAACGGAGGCATTCTTTTATTGAATAAAGCCAAAGAATGGCAAAAGAAAATTAATGATTGGGGAGGGAGGAACTCAAGGTTTAAGTAAGAACGTGTCAGCACCAAGGCTCCCTCTAAGCTGTGGGGTCTTGTGAGCAAAAATTGTACTTTGTGAGCTCCTGGCATGAAAGTGGTGAGCGAGCGATTGGGCTGCTGAATAAATTAGTTTGCTTTGGAGCCCTCCTTCCTGAGCTGAGACAGAAACGCGTGAGCCGGAGGCTAAAAAACTGTGAGCTATCTCACACTCACTCAGCTTAGAGGGAACGCTGCTCAGGATGGACATGGGCGAAAGGAAGATGTGGGACTTCCCCTATAGCTGGGGTTCCCCAGCCCTTTTGAGCCTGTGATCTCCTTTGGAATTCCGACACGACCATGGCCGACACAAAATGGCTGCCGCGGGCGGGGGAGCCAGGCGCAGAAAATGGCTGCTGTGGCTTCGTTTCAGTCCTACAGCGAAGATCCTCGCGCTGTGGCGACAGCTGCTCCCAAAGGAACTTTTTAAAAACCCACACAGCCAATCACACCTCTCGTGGCCAGTTAAAAGCCTTGCTGGACCAAGATCCCACCTGGACCCATTCACGTCCTCAAAACACTTGGTGGGGGCCAGGAAAGGTGTTGGCGGGCACCACGATGCTAGGGTTGCCAGGTATCCCAGAGCTTCTATTCCAGTAAAAACATCTTTTTCCTGAAAGGTGCCACAAGACCACCGTTTATTTTTGGTGCAGTGGTATCTCTCTCTCTGGAGTAAAACAGGAACCCCGGGTCGCCTTAAAGACCAACCAGCTTTTTATTCTAGCAGTGTTTGTGAACCGCAAGAACTTCTGCTACAAAAAGGTCTTTAAAGTGCCGCGGGACTCCGTTTTATTTTTAGGGTCATGAACGAACATGCCTCCTCCCGACTAACATGCCAGTTTGGTGTAGTAGTGGTTAGGAGCGCGGACTCTAATCTGGGAGAACCAGGTTTCATGGAATCATAGAACGTTAGAGTTGGAAGGGACCTTGCAGGTCATCTAGTCCAACCCCCTTGCACTCTGCAGGAGCACAGCCGAAGGAGAGCCCTACAACATACCCAAAAGACGGTCGTCCAGCGTCTGCTTGAAAACGTCCAGCGACGGAGCCTCCACCACCTCCCGAGGCAGTCTGTCCCACTGCTCAACCACTCTCACAGTTAGGAAGTTTCTCCTGATATTTAGCCGGTATCGACTCCCTTGTCATTTCCACCCATTAGATCGAGTCTTGCAATCCGGGGCAAGAGAGAATAGATCTGATCCCCCACTTCTCCACGTGCAGCTGCTGGTGTGACCTTGGGTCAGTCACACGTTCTCTCAGAGCTGTTCTCTCAAGAGCAGTTCCCAAAAGAGCCCTCTCAGACTCCGCTCTGAGACTCCGAGTGAAGGGCAGGGTATAAATCCAATCTCTCCTCCTCTTCTTTTTCTCCTCTGGAGGCCATATTCTCTTGGAAGCTTCTGTGGGTGGCCAATTGGGTAGCATGAACGGGTGGGGGGGTGGGGGGGTGGGGGTTAAATCCTTCCTTGCTTGAAGGGAACAGTCTTTTGTGAGAATTCCTCCGCAGGCTTTGTTGTGTTTGAAGAGCATCCAGAAGGACAAGACATTCTTATGAGGGCAGTGCCTGGCTTGGGAACACATCAACGGCTCCATCCTAAGCAGAGTGCTGCCATTCGAAATCCGCTGAAGTCCACGGGCTGAGAGGGGTGCTAACTCGGCCGAGGACCGCATTGTGAAGGCACAACAAAGACACAGATGTGACAAAGGAACCCCTGCCGTGCCGTAATAGGGCAACACATTTCTGTGGGCTTTCTGCAGTTTGGATCAGGGCCATGCGGAGAAGGGGTGGATGGGTTAACCCCTTCCGGTCCTCCCCAGTGATGCTAACTGAAACCGGGCTCACCACACTCGTGGCACAGTGCGATCCGTGCTTGAGAGGAGATGGTGGGAGCGTAACGGCAGGGCCTCAGCTCAATACTCCCAGCACTCCGCCAGTAGGGATACATCTGCCCATCAGACTCCGATTCTGAAATATTTATTTCCTTTGCGGTATTTCCCCCCAGAATTAAACTAAGTTTGTTTCTCCTGTTTGGTTCCTTGGATCTGTTAAACGACTTCGTTACTCCCGGGATGCTGCTAATTTACTGCTCTCACCCTCGACCTAAATGTATGGACTGGCGATTTCCATTTCACTGTATCTGAGGAAGGGTGTGTGCACACGACAAAAGCTTCTACCCAGAGTTGAACTTTAGAATCACAGAACCATAGAGTGGGAAGGAACCTCCAGGGTCATGCACAATGCAGGAAATTCACAAATGCTCCCCCCCCTCCACACCCCCAGCGACCGCCTTGAGGACTTAGTTTCATTTAAAAAAGATAGGTGTTTATGTACCACCTCTATGCCAATCCTAGGCTTCCTTCCCTCCTCATGTGTTCTGTTTTTGCCACGTTGAGCCCCGTTTCCCTCGCAAGAGAAGACGGAGGGAAAGTAGGAATTGAGCAGTCAGCCAGACAAGCCTTTATTGGCATATACATGTAGATAAAAAGGTAAAGGTTCCCTTGCTCGAAAGCCAGTCGAGTCCAACTCTAGGGTTGCGGTGCTCACCTCCGTTTCCAAGCCGAAGAGCCAGCACTGTCCGAAGATGTTTCCGTGGTCATGTGGCCGGCGTGACTAAACACCAAGGCGCACGGAACGCTGCCACCTTCCCACTGAAGTGGTCCCTATTTATCTACTTGCAATTTCTTGCTTTCGAACTGCTAGGTTGGCAGGAGCTGGAACTAGAGACGGGAGCTCACTCCGTCATGCGGCACCCGGGTCTCGAACTGCTGAACTACCAACCTTCCACAGCCTGCAGTTCAGCATCTTAACCACTTGAGCCACCGCAGCTCCATATACATGTAGATACAGTAACCTGTATAAGGGCCAAGAAGCAACAGTTAGAACCGGATATGGAACAGCTGATTGGTTTAGCATAGGAAAAGGAGTACGACAAGGATGTATATTGTCACCTTGCTTATTTAATATATATGCAGAGCACATCATGCGAAATGCTGGCCTGGATGAATCACAAGCGGGAATTAAGATTGCTGGGGAAAAGATCAACAACCTCAGATATGCAGACGATACCACTCTAATGGCAGAAAGGGAAGAGGACCTAAAGAGCCTCTTGCTCAGGGTAAAAGACGAGAGCGCAAAAGTGGGCTTGAAGCTCAACATCAAAAAACCTAAGATCATGGCATCCGGCCCCATCACTCCTTGGCAAATAGAAGGGGAAGTCGTGGAAGTAGTGACAGACTTCACGTTCCTGGGATCCCAGATCACCGCAGACTGTGACAGCAGCCATGAAATTGAAAGACGCCTGTTCCTTGGGAGGAAAGCGATGGCGAACCTAAACAGCATGATAAAAAGTAGAGACATCACCCTGCCAACAAAAGTCCGCATGGTCAAAGCAATGGTATTCCCAGTAGTCATATATGGCTGCGAGTGTTGGACTATAAGGAAGGCTGAGCGCCGAAGAATAGATTCTTTTGAACTATGGTGCTGGAGAAGACTCTTGAGAGTCTCTTGGACTGCAAGAAGATCAAATCAGTCAACCCTAAAAGAAATCAACCCTGACTGTTCCCTGGATGGCCAGATAATGAAACTGAAGCTCAAATACTTTGGCCACCCAATGAGAAGGGAGCACTCACTGGAGAAGAAGACCCTGATGCTGGGAAAGATTGAAGGTCAAAGAAGACGGGGACGGCAAAGGATGAGATGGTCAGACAGTGTCATAGATGCAACGAACATGAAATTGAGCAAACTTCAGAGGATGGCGGAAGACAGGAAGGCCTGGCGGGAGCTGGTCCATGGGGTTGTGAAGTCGGACATGACTGTGTGACTGAATAACACAACAGTAATCTAAATACAAAATCCGTGCAGAGTAAAGTTAGAATTGCAGAATAGAACAGAGTAACATCATAATAAAACCTAATTCTTTGCTATCAATTATCAGGTCGTGAGACCATGGCACGGCAAAGAAACTTTGCTACTTTTGCAGTTATTTCGGTATCTGGATTATCAAGCAAGAAGAGGAGCTTAAAATCATCAGGGGTCTCTAAAAGTTGGGCTAATATGAGATATAGAAGATCCCGACGGGACGCCAGATAAAGAGGGCTCTGGAGGAGAAAGTGGGCGACAGTTTCAACGCAGTCCTTCATACGAGGACAGCCCCTGCTAGGATAGGGAATCCCTTGGAATCTGCCAGACAAGATAGTTGAAGGAAGAACACTAAACCCAGCCAAGGAGATGGCTCAGGATAGGGAATCCCTTGGAATCTGCCAAACAAGATAGCTGAGTGAAGAACATTAAATCTAGCCAAGGAGATGGCTCTACACAAATTTGGAGCTATGAGTTGATAGAGGTATCTGAGAATGGTGTTAACTACTGGATGTTTCGGTGGACATTAATTCACAGGGCTGCCATAAAATCGGAGATGACTTGACTTCACTTAACGTGCAGAGAGAGTTTTAATCTGAGGGGAAAGCACCAATTTGAGCACTATGAAGATCGCTCGTGATAAACGTCAGGCCTTACACCAAAGATGACATTAAAAGACTTGGTGTGTTTTTTTTATTTTTAAAAACCATCATTTCCCAACATTTTCAAAAATTCAAATAAAGGAGAATCCTCAGAACCAGGGCAGAATTCAAAAACCTAACCAGATGTTCTGAAACAAGATGATAAACAACTCGAATGATAAACAACTCAAATGAAAGAACTCGAATGATAAAAGGGTTGGAACACTTTCCCTATGAGGAAAGGTTAAGGCGCTTAGGGCTCTTTAGCTTGGAGAAACGACAACTGAAGGGAGACATGATCGAGGTTTATAAGATTATGCATGGGATAGAGCAGGCAGAGAAAGAGGTGCTTTTCTCCCTTTCTCACAATACAAGAACTCGTGGGCACTCCATGAAATTGCTGAGCGGTCGGGTTAGAACGGATAAAAGGAAGTACTTCTTCACCCAAAGAGTGATTCACACATGGAATTCACTGCCACAGGAGGGGGTGGCGGCTACAAGCATGGACGGCTTCAAGAGGGAATTAGATAAGCATATGGAGCAGAGGTCCATCAGTGGCTATTAGCCACAAGGTATAGGTAGGGACTCTGGGGCAAGGGATGCTCTGTCTTCTTGGTGCTTGGGGGGGGGCAACATTGGGAGGGCTTCTGGAGTTCTGGCCCCACTGGTGGACCTCCTGATGGCACCTGGTATTTCTGGCCACTGTGTGACACAGAGTGTTGGACTGGATGGGCCACTCCCCTGATCCAACATTGGCGTCTCTTATGTTCTTATGTAAAACGTATTGCATGTTATTAGAAGTGAAATAGAATGGACAAAGGCCTTTATTTATTTATTTTTTAAAGTCAGAAGAATCTGCAAAATGAATTCAGTCAGATCTACGAGAATTCTGGATTTCTGTAAATCCAAGGCCTGGTACCTCGCTTGTCTTACGTCTCGTCCTGTTGATTGTACCGATTTCTGTATAATTGACAGGCTATCAAAAAATCTGGGCCTGGCTCATTTTAGTGAACTTAATCGCTTGTCCTTAATTGACGTTCCTGGATGAAGATGGGACAACAGTGGTGTTGGGATGTATGTTGTTGGTCTGGTAATAACAACTCCAGAACCCCATCTTGTCATTTATGACTTATGTGACCTTTAGAGCACCGACATTTTAGTGTATAGTAATGTATTGTATTGTTTTCTCTGGCCCTGTTCACACGGAGCATTTGCCTCGCTGACGGCACGGGAGTCCCGCGGAGTATTCGGGCACGATCACACGGGAACATCTGGGAGGCGTAGCACTCCCGTGGCGAACCTGTGGCAAGCCGCCAAAGCCGCATAGTAAAAAACAACCTCAACGAAGGTAGTGGCAAACGCTTTGCCACGGGCCGCCTATGGAAGCCTCCCGGTGTGATCGTGCCGGTGTGCGGCTTCCTCCCCCATCGTCCTCTTCGCTGCAGGGAAGCCGCTGTCACATCTGATTGCATAATAGCGCATCAGAATGCGACGGTGCAAATAGCCCCCCTCCCCCCCTGCATTTTCCGGCATTTCTGACCGGGGCCTCTGTTTTTATTGTTTTAACTTTGGCATTCATGCCTCGTTGTTAGCCGCCCTGAGCCTTCGGGGAGGGCGGGATATAAATCTAAAAATAAATAAATAAATAAATAAATAAAAATTCAAAATGATGACAAAATTATTCACGTGAGACGTTTTAGCCAGCATCTCTCAGATAAATGGGGGGGAAATAATGAGATTTGGTCTCTCCCAGTAACAGACGGATAGAGAGACAAATTTGCCATGGCTTTTGCTACTCTTAGGCTGCGGTCAGATGTGCTATTTGGTGCGGAGGGGAAGCGAGCCTATTTCCCCCAGTTGAAATTGACACGGCATTGCGCGTTCACACATCCTTTGTAGCTGCAGACTCAGCCTGTCACTGCCTGATCAGGCGGCATGTTCAGCCGAGTGGGGTGGGTGGGTTGCCTTTTGTTTCCTATGCGCATAAACAAGGAATTGCACCTCTGCACTCCGAGTTCCCCATGGAGTATGCCAGGGGTGTCAAACATGTGGCCCTCGGAGGGATTCTATGAGGCCCGCGGTGAAACTGGCCGACTCCTGCTTTCAGTTCTGCTGCATCATCGCTTGCTTCGCCAGACTCTCTTAATCACTCAGCCGTTTCATGTTTTAACCTGGGCCCTAGACTCAGAACCCTGAGCATGAGATTTCTGTGGTGAACGTCAATCTATCGAAAGTAGGTTTGCAGCTTACAGGCACACACCTGAACAGCATACACTCAAGATTGCAACAGCACAGACATTTTGATGCAACCATTCAGAACAAGAGGCGTCAGTTATCAGATACTATTAAATGAACAAAACATTGCAAGAGTGCTCATGTTTTAAGCAAGTTTTTACTTTAAGTAAAACAAAACACCTTTGTGTCTGTGTCCTTTATAAAGTTGATATCTCTGCTACCTGGCATCTGCTACCTGACATTACATTTTATTTTTAATTTTTTAATACTTGCCCAAATGGGCAAAGTTTATTAGTTTTTAAGAATTACACCAAACAAAACAAAGAAAGAGCAATACCTTTTTAAAAATATCTAGACATTGTCTCGCTCACAGCATCTTTAGATACATAGTTCCTTTTTCCTCCTTGTTTAACTTCCACAACAAATATCATTAATCACAATTCTATTCCCAATATAGAGTTCATTTTTCTATATCCTATCTGCTATATTTCATTTTATCTAGGCTACCCTATTATTAGTCAGTTTTATAATCATAAAAATGGGAAAGAGACACGTGTTTCAACAGTTTAACAGTTCTAATTTGGTCACTTATTTCTTGTATAACAATAATTTGGTCCCTTTAGGATATGCCTTCACCTTTTTAGCTTTCAAAATCCCATATAGTTGCAAACTTAAACATAGTATTTTATATTTTTAACTTTACGGTGCCAATATATTTTCAATATATTTTACATAGAGTAAGGTGAAAAATATATTGGTGACATTACATTTTATGACACACATGGCCCGGCCCAACAAGGTCTCATTTATGTCAGATCTGGCCCTCATGAGTTCGACACCCCTAGAGTATGCAGTTATGCGCATACTGCTAAGCAAGGGGGGGAAGGCAACGAGTCGGGATGGAATGGGCAGACCATCCCGATGGCTTCAGTGCATGCTTGAGCGATCAGACAGTGTCACGGTAGAGCCAGGGAGGCAGGCAGACAGGGGGAGTCACAATACAAGTCCAAAGGTCAGCCAGGAGAGCAGTCAGCAGAGCATTAAACAAGTCCCAAAACACCAGACAAAGCCATAGTCAAACGTTACCAGAGGTCAGAATACAGGGAGCAAAGCCGAGGATGTGGTCAGGTTCAAAGCTGGAAGTCAGGAGCCAGAGCCGTCCAAACACAAGCCGAGTCCAAAAGCCACAGAGTCAAACAGGAATCAAGGTGCAGAGCTTCTGGTTCTACGAACGAGGTTGCCAGCACAACTTGCTCATGGCCAGAGGCCCTACTAAATAGTGCTCTGGACCATTAACTCATTAGCACCTGTGTCCGAGGTCCTGGCTGCTGTTAAAACTCAGGGCTCAAGGATCTCCACCCTCTTGAACGTGCTTCTTTTCGTCGGCTAGCCAGCTCCTGACGTCTCTGATCCCTAAGCCTACTTACAGGTGGGGGAGATGCAGGTGGTGAGCTGCTTATGGCCTGCTCAATCCCAGGTGCAAACCGTCCTGTAGTTGACTCAGATTGCTGTGTATCCTCCTCAGTACTTACAGTAGGTGCAGATCCTGATGCTTCTTCAGCTCTTAAAGGCACTGAATCCTCCCCTCTTAGGCTGTCAGGAGCTGGCTCTGGGGCTGAGTCAAGGGCAGGCATGACAGACAGGGGAAAGTCCGTCCACAGCCCATCAGCAAACTAGAACTGTACTCTCCCCGGTGTCTTTTAACTCTGCTTCTGTGGCGGGACAGCACAGGGTGCCGGCGGCTGCAGGACCTTTCCCAGATGTTGCCGTCTGACCGTGCCCTTTGGCTCCATCAGGCAATTGCAGCTGAGTCGGATCAAAAGGCATGTCTGACCGCAGCCTTATTTACAAATGTTTGGGTAGCACTTGTGTGGCTAAGAAGCTCTGGTTAATGACCTTCAGCGTCTTTAAACGGGACATTAAGATGTCGTTTCCTCTAGCCCTTTGTGAGGCAAAGCACCCCTGCCACCCCCCAAGGGTTCGTGTGAATGGTCCTGGGTCTGTTCAGCCCTGCAGGTATTATTCATCGGTCCCTCGGCCTACACAGCCCTTATTCTCCTCAAGGTCAGAGCTGGGTATGTGGTCATTAGCTCTTCATGAGAACCTGCGGCCCGCAGTATGGCAGATGGGAATTGGGAGTGATGAGGTAATTTTCTAGAAGGTTCCAGCAAGAATATGTCCTGATTGGGTGTCCTCATCACCTGATGCCGCTTGGCCAAAAAGCCCATACTTGAGCTAAGTGCCCAGAAAAAGAAACCTAGTTTGGATTCTGATGGACTGAGGTCCCGGACTATATGCTGATACGGCAAAAGACAGCGACGTAGAGAATGCATGAGCTATCGCCTTTGACTCTTGGACATAAGGTCTGTACCATCTAATGTGGGTTCCAGAAATGTGCTAGATTTATTTCAATTTATTTCTATTTCAAAAATAATAATAATAGATATTTAAGCTAGTTTTCTTGTGTTCCTGCCGTATGATTTTGGAGCACAGTCTTGCCTGCAGATAAAATCTTTTTGCTTTGACAGAGATTAAATCAATCTTTATATCGTTTTGATAAAATAAAGTTTTGTTACTCATGTACAACATACCTGGGGGACCCACAGGGTTCATCTTTGGATTCCTTGACACCCTTGTATTTATACTCCTGTCTGACTGAGGCTGAATCTGGATTTGTCTTTCCCACCGGTGCCCCAGCCTTTTGACTCCGTCTTCAAAAAAGCTGTCTACATTTGGTGTCGTTTTCACACCTCAGGAGTGCTAGCATATTTTTGCACGCCCACATATGTTTATCGTCCTTTCCAGGCGGCTCCATTGTCATTGCACTTCTGCACTGCTTCAAAAGAATCTTCTCCAAACAACATTCAAACAAGCATAGAGAAAGACGGCGTCACAGCAGCACGAAACTGATTTAAAAATGCAAATGCAGATTCGACCTGAAATAGATTTGGGGAAACCCTTTGAACCCAACGAGCGGATTTAAAAGCGAGCAAGCGAATCTCAGTCATTTCAGACTGTGGTCGAATCTGCATTTGCATTTTTAAATCAGTTTCGTGCTGCTGTGGCACCGTCTTTCTCTATGCTTGTTTGAATGTTGTTTGGAGAAGATTCTTTTAAAGCAGTGCAGAGGTGCAATGACAGTGGAGCCCCCAGGAGAGGGCAAGAAACATATGCAGATGGGCAAAAGTATGCTAGCACTGCTGAGGTGTGAAAACGACACCAAATGTAGACAGCTTTTTAAAAGACGGTGTCAGAAGGCTGGGTCAGAAAGACAAATGTAGATTCGACCTAAATGGCGACGGCGGAAGTTCTAGCCACCAGCAGATAGGCCTGAAGCCTCCCACTCACTTAATTCTTACCAACAATTTTTATACCCACGTCTTTCCTTAATCTACATAGTCCTTTCTTCCAAAGCCAAGTTCCTAGAAAAGCTCTGAAGCTATCTTTACTGCAGGCATCGCAATGAGGACAGAAGACCGGTCTAACAGAAAATGCTCTCTAAAGCCTTTGGTGGCTTAGTGGTGCTTCTTGAATGAACCTGCATCTGTGACTACAGAAACATTGACAATTCAACTGCGGCGTAGCCATCCATAGAAAAACTTATTTGATTTTGGTAAAAAGTTGGGAGGAGGAGGCCAGGAGTACCTGTGTCCAGGTGGGTGTTTCTGGCTTTGCGGTGGAGAAGACAGACAGACAAGCAGACAGGTCACCATTAGGTTTGCCAATCTCCAGGTGGGACCTGGAGACAGTGTTCCCTCTAAGCTGGGTTAGCGTGAGCTAGCTCACAGTTTTTGTAGCCTCCTCCGGCTCACACAGTTTTTTGTCTCCGCTCAGGAAGGATGGCTCCGGAGCAAACTGACTTATACAGCAGCCAGACTGCGCGCTCACAACTTTAATGTCACAATTACAACAAACAGGACCACGGTGTAATGTAGCCAGTAAAACGGTACATCACCGTGTACAAATAAACAATATAAGTTGATTTTTATCTGCAATATTTTAGAATTCAATTATAAACAAAATTACAACCATAACACTATAATATGCAATACAAAGCTTAGCAGTACATATAGAATACTACAGTATTAGTTTCAGACAAACGACTGAGGGAAGCTTGGCCAATTATTATATACTGTAGACCCTGTCACATTAGAGCTTGCTATAGGAGCTCCCCAGTCACCAGAATAAGTGCGGTAGCGTACATAAAAAAAATTGTATAAGAATTAGCGTTTTGAAATATGGCTTGCAGCACTTCATTCTAATGAAGATATAAGTAAAAGGTAAAGGTAAAGGTTCCCTCGCACGAAAGCCAGTCGAGTCCGACTCTAGGGTTGCGGTGCTCATCTCCGTTTCCAAGCCGAAGAGCCAGCGCTGTCCGAAGACGTTTCCGTGGTCATGTGGCCGGCATGACTAAACACCAAGGCGCACGGAACGCTGTTACCTTCCCACTGAAGTGGTACCTATTTATCTACTTGCAGTTTCTTGCTATCGAACTGCTAGGTTGGCAGGAGCTGGAACTAGAGACGGGAGCTCACTCCGTCATGCGGCACCCCGGTCTTGAATTGCTGAACTATCGACCTTCCACAGCCTGCAGTTCAGTGTCTTAACCACTTGAGCCACCGCAGCTACCAATAAGTACAGATATAAGTACAGAATGACAAACCTGAAGAAGGACTCGCAAACGGATAGTGTACTAGAACTCCGTCGTTTGTCTGAAACTAATACTGTAGTATTCTATATGTACTGCTAAGCTTTGTATTGCATATTATAGTGTTATGGTTGTAATTTTGTTTATAATCGAATTCTAAAGTATTGCAGATAAAAATCAACTTATATTGTTTATTTGTACCCGGTGATTTACTGTTTTACTGGCACAACTTTAATGTCAGCAGCTCTCGCAGAGTAGAATTTCTGCTTGCAGGACTCTACAGCTTAGAGGGAGCATTGCTTGGAGACCTCCTGGAATCGCAACCGATCTCCGGATTTCTCCGGGAGAAAAAGGGCTGCTTTGGAAGGTGGGGTCTACAGCATTATACCCGGCTAGGGTCTGTCCCCCGGCTCCAACCCACAGATCTCCAGAAATTCCCCAACTCGGAATTGGCAACCCATAGTTGCCGTACTTGGCTCACGCTCTCTAGGTGCCCGTCTGGTTCTGGATGCTCCCCCAATAGACTGGTATGTTAAATTTGCCCACGCAGATCACCTGTTCTTCTCTCAGCCAGAGGAAACTAGACCGTCATGGGTCAGGGAAGGGGTGTGTTTGCATGCAACCCCCTGCTTGGAGGAGAAGCCCCCTTATTCTTGGGAGAAGTCACACGCCCCCATACACCTGTTCCCTGCTGGTAGGAACCAACGCTCCCTCTAAGCTGTGGAGTCTTGTGAGCAAAAACTCTACCTCGTGAGCGACCAGCATTAAAGCTGTGATCAAGCGATCGGGCCACCGCATAAATTCGTTTGCTCCAGAGCCATCCTTCCTGAGCAAAGACAAAAATGTGTGAGCCGGAGGCTAAAAAACTGTGAGCTGGCTCACACTCACTCCGCTTAGAGGGAACACTGCTCTGGAGCCCTCCTTGAGCGGAGACAAAAATGTGTGAGCTGGAAGCTAAAAACTGTGAGCTAGCTCACACCAACTCAACTTAGAGGGAACACTGCTCTGGAGCCCTCCTGCCTGAGCCGAGACAAAAATGTGTGAGCCGGAGGCTAAAAACCTGTGAGCTGGCTCACACTAACTCAGCTTAGAGGGAACACTGCTCTGGAGCCCTCCTTCCTGAGCTAAGGTGAAAAATGTGTGAGCCGGAGGCTAAAAACCTGTGAGCTGGCTCACACTTACTCAGCTTAGAGGGAACCCTGTTCTGGAGCCCTCCTTTCTGAGCTGAGAAAAAAATGTGTGAGCTGGAGGCTAAAAACCTGTGAGCTAGCTCACACTCACTCAGCTTAAAGGGAACCCTGCTCTGGAGCCCTCCTTCCTGAGCTGAGACAAAAATGTGTGAGCTGGAGGCTAAAAAACTGTGAGCTAGCTCACACCAACTCAACTTAGAGGGAACACTGCTCTGGAGCCCTCCTTCCTGAGCTGAGATGAAAAATGTGTGAGCCGGAGGCTAAAAAACTGTAAGCTGGCTCACACTGACTCAGCTTAGAGGGAACCCTGCTCTGGAGCCCTGCTGGGTTTCAAGAAGCAGATCCTGACTCTGGCGCGGGATACACATCCAGGACCCTCCAGAACAAGCAACGACCGTCTCCCGTCTCCCCTCTCCGTTACTCACCATGCCCAAGTCGCTTCTTTGTGGCTTCGTCTTGTTGCGGTCGTATCGGGCAGTCTTCTGGCCAGTCTGGGGAAAGAGCAAAAGTTACATGCCCCGGAGGCTCCCAGCGTCGCTCCACACAGCTCTCTCGCTTCTGGAGATGGCTGCGGAGCATTAGAAGAAAGTGGGGACTTCCAACTATGCGCTGGCTGTCCCACTGGCTCATCAGCGACGGCTGCCAGAACCTTTCCAAAGCTGGCCAACAAACAACAATAACAAGCTTTTGTTTGGTTTGGTTTTTTTAAAAAAAAGAATGGCAGGAAAACCTTAATCTCGGAGACCCTCTTCCCAGAGGGGCGTGAATCACTGCCGGGGGTGGGTGGGTGGAGAGAAGGCCTCAGTTTTAGGGAGATGCTAGACCACCTTGGGACACCTTGCTTGTGCAAACGCTGGTTGATGGCTTGTAAAACCTTCCTTCTAGCTGCCTGAAGACTTGGTGGGTATGGATATGGAGAGCCAGTTTGGTGTCGTGGTTCAGTGCGCGGACTCTAGTCTGGGAGAGCCGGGTTTGATTCCCCACTCCTCCACTCGCAGCTGCTGGATGACCTTGGGCAAGCCGCAGTTCTGTCAGAGGTGTTCTTGAAAAAGAGCTGTTTCCGTCAGAGCTCTCTCAGCCCCGCCTACCTCACAGGGTGTCTGTTGTGGGGAGGAAGGGAAAGGAGTTTGTAAACCTCTCTTAGACTCCCTTGGGTAGTGAAGGTCGGGGTATAAATCCAATCTCCTCCTCCTCCTCCTCCTCCTCCTCCTCCTCCTCTTCTTCTTCTATTGGATCCAGACACATCCCCTGAAGATAAAGTTATTCTTACCCTTTGGAGTCTCAGTAAATGGGTCACCCAGAAAGGTCAGGCTAGGCCCCCCAAACCAGGCCCATAGCTACAGTGGGTCTTTGGGGGGCTCCGCCCCCTTTCTTAAAGGCACGGCCCCACAAGAATTTCTCCTGAAAATGTTTTCCCCATCATTTAAAAACATTTTTTAAAGGTGTACGCTCCTTTAAGCAGGGTGGAGTGCTGTGGTTGACCAATTCCCACCCTGAGAAAGGGGGTTGGAGTAGGTGACCTCTAGGGTCCCTTCTGACTCTGGTCTCCTTTAAGAAAGTTTTCCTGCCTCCTAAGTGTGAGTTTTCTTGACAATAGAAGTCATCACCCCCCCACCACCACCTGCCGGCTTGTTGCTCTGGCTGGCAGAAGTGGTGAACTTGCAGCGGCTGAGAACTGTCCTCCAAAGTGGCTGGCAGCTTGCAATTTAGAGATCTCTCCTGGTCGCAGCTCTCTATTCGCTCAATGGCTTTTCTTTCTCCACAGCCCCACCAGAAGGAAAAAAATCACCCCACTAAGCCACAAGATCCTGGCTGTGGGCTGTTGGGCTGCAGTGCCAGCAGGGGCAGACCAAGGTGGTGGTGGGGGAGACCCAACTCTGAGTTTCAGATGGGAGGCCCCTACTGCAGCTTGCAGCTGGCAAGCCCTGCAGAGCACAGTGGGACTTACTTCCGAGTAAACGTGAACTGAATCAGGGGATGGGACAGGACAAGGATGTTGGATTTCCTGTGGTTTGCGTTCGAAGGGTACGTCGTCGTTTAACAGCTAGGGCTGCCGAACCAACACTCCCTGTAAGCTGCGGAGCCTTGTGAATAAAATTCTACTCGCTTTCCCAGTGCATTTTTAACAATTACTCCTTTTGACCCTGTGGGTAGGGCAGATGGACCTCAGGACACCTGGAGGACGGGAGCCCGCAGGAAGCTGGGGAAGAGTCTGGACTCCACGCCTCATAGTCAGTAAACGATTGGAGAGACACGCTAGGAACAGCTTCAAAGAGCTTTATTCTCAGCTTCATTACAGTCAGGGGTCATTTCCTGCAGGAGCACACAGGAGCGGAGCTCCGGCAGTAAAGAGCCCAGGGGGGCGGGCACATGCAACAAGCTCCACCCCCTGCTCCCAGCAGCCTCAGGCCACTAGGAGCACGAGGATCTGCGCGTTCCCCCCCCCGTAGCTAGCAATCCAAAAGAGTCCAGTGGCACCTTAAAGACCAAGGTTTACTCAGGTACAAGCTCTCCCTCCTTTGCAAGGACAGTTCTGCATGTTTCCACCCCCCCCAATAGCTAGCAATCCAAAACAGTCTAGTGGAGCCTGAGCGGTGAGTGTCGCCTTCTGACACACTTCCAGTGATATCAGGGGGTGTGGCATATGCAAATACGTTACGCTAATGAGTTATGCTAATGAGCCCCCTGCACCTCTTTTTCTACGAAATGACCCCTGGTGCTAGCTCACACCAACTCAGCTTAGAGAGAACGCTGCTGCCGACCTCGAGGTAGGAGCCAAAGATGAGTGATCACGGGAGGGAGTGGAATACCAAAGACAACATCCGTGACAAGGATAACGAAGAGTCAATAAAGATAAGTTGCAAAAACGTTTGCAGTAGTCATTCTGTAGGAAATTTTCTCCTACAATCGCTCACACGCAACGGATACTGCGCGCTGAAAACAAGACCTCGGGTGCCGTTATTAGATGGTCAACATGGAAACTTTCCTTCAAGAGTTGATAAGCAGCAATTGATAAGAATTGGGACTGCTCCATGCTCAGATAAAGCGCAATCCGTGTGGACCGAATTGTTTTCAGTGCGCAGCATTCGTTAGCAATGATAGAAGAGAAATTTCCTACAGAATTACTACAGTAAACTTTTTTGCAACTCATCTTTATTGACTCTTCGTTGTTTTTGTCACGGAGGTTGTTCTTGGTATTCGACCTCTGGGTAGGACATGGAGGTGTCCCGGAATGACGACCGGTCTCCAGATGACAGTAATAGGAATGCCAAATCCCCCCGGGGGGCAGTGAAACCCCCGCTCGATGGTCCCGTTTCCTGCCGGCCCGGATCGAGGCTGCCGGGGGGAACCCCACCCCCAAATGCCCGGCGTGATGACGTCAGCCGGAGTTGACATCATCACGCCCAGCAGGAACTCATTAGCATAATAGGCCACACCCAACAGCAGAAATTCATTTGCTTATTAGGACACACCCCTAACAGCACAGCTCATTAGCATATTAGGCCACACCCCCATGTTACCAGAAGTGTGCTCATCCAGCCACACCCACCTGTTGCTTCTTATTCTGCTTACCTTGTTTGTTGTCAAAACCCAGGGCCTTTTTTTGTAGCAGGAACCCCTTTGCACGTTAGGCCACACACCCCTAATGTAGCCAATCCTAATGAGTTTCTGCTTTTGGGTGTGGCCTATTATGCTAATGAGTTCCTGCTGGGTGTGGCCAACTCGGGAGCCAGCCGGAACTCCGTTCCTGTGCGTTCCTGCCCCAAAATAGCCCTGATCACACCGGGCATGTTGTGGGGGGATGCTCTATGACTCGAGGGGAAACTCTATGGTTTCTCCTCGAATCATAGTGGTCCCGCCCCCAACGTGACTGATGCGATAACGTCACTTCCGGGTGGCGTCGTCGCGTACCCTGCGGAGGTTCCCTGCCTCCCCCGGGGCTCCCCTCCCAAATCTCCAGGGATTCTGAAAAACAAACAAGAGCTCAGAATCCAAACATGAGTCCTACGAATCGTCACCTCCCCGCCGTTGCCAGATATCGCAGACATTAAACAGCTGTCGGGGACAAATGATGATAAATGGCAGAGCGCACAGACGGGCTACTGCAGAGGAGACGCCGCTAAGGATGTGAGAGCAGGCTAGGCCGGCCTTTCCCGGTCAGTTGGCAACCCCCTAAAGCGGAGCGCCCTTCCGATCTTTTGCCAGCCAGGATAAGGTCACAGTGAGAGCGGGCATGTCCCTAGGCAGGGTTCCCTCTAAGCTGAGTGAGTCTGAGCCAGCACACAGTTTTTTAGCCTTCGGCTGCCACATTTTCCGTCTTAGGGCAGGCAGAAGTACCACTCGCAAAGCTCTTCCTCCCCGCTGGAGAGAGCGACGCCGGTTGAACGTCGGCCTGTCCTGCAATTGAAAATGCCCTCCTGCCCCTCTGTCTGTTTCCTTTGGGGTTTTTTTTGGTTGAGAATCTGAGCTGTTTGCTTGGGAGGCAAGAACAAGATGACCTGTGGCTCCGAGGCTGAGCCCAAACATTGCAGCCCAACTTGAGTCCCTGGCACCCCCCAGGGAGCAGGCATTTGCGAAAGCCTTCTTTCTGCCCATGACTTTGGCACAGCTGGCCACCAGCAGACAATAGCCTGCCTCTGCTATTGCCGTCCACTGACTCACGTGACCTTGGGTCAGTTCCGAGTTCTTTCAGAGCTGTTCTCTCAGGAGCAGTTTTCGAAAGAGCTCTCTCAGCCCCACCGACCTCACAGGGTGTCTGTTGTGGGGAGGGAAAGGGAGAGGAGATTGTGAGCCACTCCGAGACTCCTTCGGGTAGCAAAGGGCGGGGCATAAACCCAATCTCTTCTTGCCGTCTTCTTCTGCCATTCCGAGGTAGACTTCCCCTGAACGTGGAGGTTCTATTTGACCCTCCTGGCTGGCAGTCGTTCCTAGACAGCCTCTGCCTTCATGAATCTGTGAGATCTCCTTGGAGAGCCATCATTCATTATAAGGCAACTCAAACAAGTCTATGTTCTCCACCTTCCGCCCTGTTCCTCTTTCTTACCTTGGAAACACTTGAAATGGCTGACAAACGTGTCGGACTGCTTTTCTTAGGAAGGAAAAAGGTATTTATGCACCGGTACCTTCTCCGAGCGCCAGACAGTGGGGTGCTGCTGATATGCATGTTCAGATGCAAGGTTTCTCAAGAGAACCTGCCACCAGCTTGTTTCCTGAGTTGTCCAAACTGTACAGCATTTGGCCACAAATAATTTTTAATTTCCTTTTCTTCGAAACCACTTCCCGTCTCCGGCTCTTCACACTGTCCCTGCTGACCACAGAGACGTGTCAAGACAAGAAAAGCTGACAGCTCCAGCAAGAGCAAGAAGGCAAATTATTATCCAGGAACCTTGTAGCATGGAAACTTTCTCCAGAATGGGAAAAATCCCACCTCCAAATCTAGGGATGATTGATAGGGCAGGCCAAAGGCATCAGTGAGATAGAGAAGAAAAGATGTGTGTTTAGAGTGGAGTCACTCTATCCAAAACAGGGTAGCCAATCCCCGCATGGGGCCAACTGTGATAAGACGCTACATAAATCTAATAAATAAACATGAGCGTGATTGATTTTTAGATACCTAAATAGGGAATGATAGACATTTATCATTTCCAAAAAGCATATATGATTCCACAGAGGTCCATGTACTGAAATTCAGAGCAGATAAGTACAATTTAGTAAGTTTGTAAAAATCGGCAAGAGACGAACCATCAAGAAGAATTCGTTGAAGAATCGTCACACGTCTCATGTGACGATTCTTCAACGATTTTTTCTTGATGGTTCGTTTAACTAAACTTCCCCCGTTTCGCTAAACTTCTTCAGTGAGACCAGTAGGAACGTTACAACTATTTACAAGGTGTTCTCTCCAAAGTTATGTAAATACCAATAAAGGTGACACAAGTCATTCTGCAGCTATTATCGAAATCTCGTCTGCGGGGCACCAGTCGAAAATCGAACAGAAACTAAGATGGGGATTAACCAAAATTAATTATCCAGGAGGATATGCCAGCAGCAGGAAGTTTTGGCTAATTCCCCGCTTAATTTCAGTTTGATTTTCGACTGGTGCCCCACAGACGAGATTTCAATAATAGCTGCAGAACCACTTGTGGAATGGCTGTCACCTTTATTGGTATTTACATACAAGGAGCTGCGGTGGCTCAAGTGGTTAAGACGCTGAACTGCAGGCTTTGGATGGTCGGTAGTTCAGCAGTTCGAGACCCAGGTACCGCATGACGGAGTGAGCTCCCGTCTCTAGTTCCAGCTTCTGCCAACCTAGCAGTTCGAAAGCAAGAAATTGCAAGTAGATAAATAGGTACCACTTTGGTGGGAAGGTCACAGCGTTCCGTGCGCCTTGGTGTTTAGTCATGCTGGCCACGTGACCACGGAAACGTCTTTGGACAGCGCTGGCTCTTCGGCTTTGAAACGGAGATGAGCACCGCAACCCTAGAGTCGGATTCGACTGGCTTTCGAGCAAGGGAACCTTTACCTTTACATACCTTCGGAGAACATCTAGTAATTGTAACGTTCCTACTGGGCTCACTGCAGAAGTTTAAAGAAACAAGGCAGTCTATACCCACAAACCTCGTGTGACGATTCTTCAACGAATTCTTCTTGATGGTTGGTCTCTTGGCGATTTTTACAAACTTACTAAATTGCACTTTACCTGCTCTGAATTTCAGTACATGGACCTCTGTGGAATTGTATGCTTTCTGTACATTATAAATGTCTACCATTCCCTATTTAGGTATCTAAAAATCAATCCCACATATGTTTATTTAATTATTAGACTCATTTAGCGTTTTGTTGGGGCTGCGGTGGCTCAAGTGGTTAAGACGCTGAACTGCAGACTGGAAGGTCGGTAGATCAGCAGTCCGAGACCCGAGTGCCACATGACGGAGCGAGCTCCCGTCTCTGGTCCCAGCTCCTGCCTAGCAGTTCGAAAGAAATTAAGTAGATAAATAAGTACCGCTTTGGTGGGAAAGTAACAGCGTTCCGTGCACCTCAGTGTCTAGTCATGCCGGTCACATGACCACGGAAATATCTTCGGACAGCGCTGGCTCTCCGGCTTGGAAACAGAGATGAGCACTGCATCCCTAGAGTCGGATTCGACTGGCTTTCGAGCAGGGGAAACCTAGCATCTTGTTACAGTGGTTTTCTTTCCTCCTGGCTCATATGTACACTGTAACCCCCAAGTGGGGCGTGGAGACCTCCCAGAATTACAAGTGGTCTCCAGACTATGAAGTTCAAGTCCCCAGGAGAAAATGGCTGTTTTGCAGGGTGGGCACTAAATGGCATTATATAGAACTAGGGTGCCCTCCCTCCCTCCCCAAACCCTGCCTTCCCAGGGTTTCACCCCCAAATCTCCAGAAATATTCTAACCTGGACTGGGCAACTCTACATGACGGCCATCTCAGGAAACAGATTTTGGGATCCCCCGAAAGAGTGGGCGATGAATAGACTTGACGCATCGTTGACCCGACCCACCGAGCTCTTGTGGAGCACCCAATAATTTCAGGGGTGGCTGATACGTGGGTACTCGCTGGCGGATCGAAGCCCCTATTAGCAAACATGTGACGGACATTCCATCGAAGGGCCAAAATTAACTTCAGCAGTCCCGGGGAGATTTCGGGAAAGCCAGAAACTGACCCCAGATTGGAAAACCAAAGCTCATTTCCCACCTCTGTTCAGTGCTTGGGGGCTGGGGGGCAGACCAGCTGTGAGAACAGCAAACCTAACTTGAGTACTGGGGGTGGGAAGTGTCTCAGGTCGCAGCCAAGTAACGGCAACTCCGTAAGGTTTTCAAGGCAAGAGACATTCAGCGGTGGTTGGCCATTGCCTGCGTGGTGACACTGGACTTCCCTGGTGGTCTCCAGGCTTATAGCTACTACGGTGGGGCTTTTTTCTTAAAGGCATGGCCCCAGAGGATTTTCTCCTGTAAATGCTTTCTTCAATCATTTAAAAAGATTGCTTTTAAAGGCACGTGCTCCTTTAAGCCGAGTGGAGTGCTGCAGCTGACTAATTCCAAAAGGGGGTTGGAGTGGGTGACCTCTAGGGTCCCTTCTAACTCTGTGCCAAGAAACTGTTCTCCTTTATGAGCGTTTTTCTGCCTCAGTGTTAGCTTTCTTGACTACAGAAGCCCTCACCCCCCACCTGCCGGCTTGTTCTCAGGATTGTTGCTCAGGCTGGCAGAAGGGATGAACTTCCAGCAGCTGAGAACTGTCATCGAAAGTGGTTGACAGCTTGCAATTTAGAGGTCTGTCCTGGTAACAGCTCTCTATTGGCGAAACAGTTAAGAACACCTATGTACAATAGCCGGGTAGTTTTTTTTGTTTGTTTGTTTGCATTCCTTGCTGAACTGTATACATTCTTCCCCTATCTATGCGTTGTTTGTTCTTTGCTTTTGTAAATAAAGTTATACATGTTTTTATACAAATTTGGAATGAGTTTACTGGCCAAACCCAGATATTTCCAGCACCACGCCTACAGGAAAATTTATTCTCCCTTCCAACCCCTTCTCAGCCTGCTATTGTCATACTCCGGAGCCAAGATGTGCCAGAAACCTCTGTGCTTTGATTTTAAAAGTCCTGATTCCACAGTAGCTGAGTCACAGGTCCATTCCGCATCTGGAATTCGCTCCACGTTTTCTCAGCACTTGACCTGGTTCCCCCTTGCCTCAGAATATCTGCTTTCATCCAATCTGGTATGCAGATTTTCCTGTGTCGGTACTTGCCTCAGCAGTCATTAGCCACCTGAGCCAAGTAATTCACGGTGAGGTGATAAATGCAGAGGGGGGAATAGGGGCAGAGGGGGGGGAACTGAGGGAGATCAATGGAGCCCTGTCAATCTGCCTGTTTATTGTTCCTTTCGAATCGGAAGCGGAGGAATGAAAAGGCGCCGCTCAAAACCACATTCAGATATCCCCGGGGGCGGGGCAATGCCGTACTGACTGCGAAATCACCCCTGAATGGCCATAAATCTATGCAGAAGGTACCATAAACCCCGATGGACAAAGAAAGTGAAAGCGGCATGCCGTGTGGAGGGAGATCAACCTCCCGACGTTGCTGTGAAAAAACTGCGAGGAAACAGGCGGGTGTAGAATCAGCCGTGATCCTCAGAATTCTGGCTTTTCTTTCTGCACGGAGCCCCACTTTACCACCACCCAAAGAAAAAATATCTGCCCTGCAAGCCACAAAATCCTGGGGCGTCTCCCATTCAAGTACTGACCCGGGCTGGCCCCGCTTTGCTCCCAAGAGCTGACGATATCGGGCTATCAGGGTCAGGGCACAATTTGAGAACGACCAGATCCGTACAAAGGAAGATGAGGATAATAAAGGACACGACTCGGGGAGCGGCGGCCACGGATCCGTACGCTTTATTGAAGTGATCTACGGGCTGCCTGTAAAGGGTGCCAAAGCGCCACTTAATTAAAACTGAGCAAGAGCAGCCGATTAAAAGGCGGGAGATAACAGAAGAGCCGAGTCAACCGAAGCCAGGCTCGGTTGATTTACAAAACGGCAGGAATGAATCAAAACAGGGGCATGCAGGAAATAATTAGTCAAAAGCCTTTGTGGATTAATCGGCCTCAGCTGTTAGCAAAAAGGACAGAACTGTGGAAGGCCTCCGACGCCGGCTTCGGAAGCCCGGTATTCCGCACTCAGGGCACCGCCCCGGAAGGAGACCACTCTTTGTTCTTTGCTTGGCAGACACCAGAAAAAAAGGAGGACATGTTAGAAGTCTTCTGACGCAGCTCTCAAGGGACAGCGAGGTGGATTCATGCAGAGACAGGGGGCGCTGTCGCGATTAATACAGTGCCACTGACGTCGATGGGGCTGTACCAAGTATAAGATGTCAGGGCTCTGCCCCAAAGAACTTACAATCTAAGGTGCATCCAAAGGGAGACAAAGGCAGTGGAAGACTCTGCACTTTCTCACGAGGCCTGGTTCAGCCATGAGGTGACAAGGAACTGGCCCAGACCTGAGGCAGAGAGACGGTGGTCTAGTGGTTAGGGGGTCGGCCTAGGATCTCGCAGACTCAGGTTCGAATCCCAGCCAGTTTGGTGCAGTGGTTGAGTGTGTGGACTCTAATCTGGGAGAACCGTATTTGATTCCCCACTCCTCCACATGCAGCTGCTGGATGACCTTGGGCAAGCCATAGTTCTGTCAGAGCTGTTCTTGAAAAAGAGCAGTTTCTGTCAGAGCTCTCTCAGCCCCACCTACCACACAGGGTGTCTGTTGTGGGGAGGGGGAGGGAGAGGAGTTTGTAAGCCACTCTGAGACTCCCTTGGGTAGTCAAGGGCAGGGTATAAATCCAATCACCTCCTCCTCCTCCATCTCTGCCCTAGAAGCTTGCTGGGGGAACTTGGGGCAGTCACACACTCTCTCAGCCTAACCCTACCTCACAGGGTCGTTGTGAGGCCGAAATGGAGGAGAGGAGAAGGAGATCATCCGCTTTGGGTCCCCGCTGGAGAGAAAGATGGAGTATAAATGAAGTAAATAGATAAGCACCTTTCTTTCCTCTGTGGTAAGCCGAATGAACATTTTTGCTATGTCTGCCATCGTCATTGCCCGCGTGTCGAACTCGGCTCTCGTTTGCCGTGGTTATTGCTGGTCCCCCCCCCCATTCTGTATGCCTACTGTCTCCTGGTATTCTAGTTGGGGGGAGGGAGTCTACAAGCGGGTGAGTGTGGGGGTGTGAGAGCCGCTTTGCAAAAAGGTGTGCAAGCTTGTAACTGCGTTAAGCGGGGGCCTCCTTTTCCAGTGGGAAGTATGTGTGCTTGACCCTGGGCACCAGACACTGCTAGATACTAAGGTGGTGGGGGAGGGGTAACGGTGCATAGTAGATTGAGGCAGGCTGGGTGGATCAGTGTGATTGGTCAGACCACGGGGGTGGGGGGGTGGGGAGCCCTGTTTGAACACGGTATAATATCAGAAGTGGCGGACACAGACCGTCCTGTCTTGACAGATCCTCATCTCTCAAGAAGCACCACAGACCTGAGACAGAGTAATTTAACTGTTTAAAATATAAGTACCCCCCCACCACTATGGTGCTGGAGAAGACTCTTGAGAGTCCCTTGGACTGCAAGAAGATCAAAAAAGTCAATCCTAAAAGAAATCAACCCTGACTGTTCCCTGGAAGGCCAGATAATGAAGCTGAAGCTCAAATCCTTTGGCCACCGAATGAGAAGGAAGCACTCCCTGGAGGAGAAGACCCTGATGCTGGGAAAGATTGAAGGTCAAAGAAGACAACCACCCCACCACAACCTCTGACCATCAACAAGGGTTGCCAGCTTCCAGGTGGGACCTGGAGATCAGTTCCCCCCCTCCTTGCATTTCGAACGACCGCCATTCGAACCCAGAGCATATCTGCCCTGAAGCTAGGGTTTCCAACCTCCAGGTGATGGAGATCAGTTCCCCTGGAGAAAACAGATGCTTTAGAGGGTGGATTCTACAGCATTGTACCCGACTGAAGTCCCTCTCCTCCCCAAACCCCACACTCCCCAGGCACCACTCCCAAATCTCCAGGAATTTCTCCGTTCAGATCTGGCAAACCCGGCTGAAGTTTCTCTCCTTCTCAAGCCTCGCCTTCCCAGGCACCACTCCCAAATCTCCAGGAATTTCCCCACCCAGATCTGGCAACCCCGGCTGAGGTTTCTCTCCTTCTCAAGCCTCGCCTTCGCAGGCGCCACTCCCAAATCTCCAGGAATTTCCCCACCCAGATCTGGCAACCCCGGCTGAGGTCTCTCTCCTTCTCAAGCCTCGCCTTCCCAGGCACCGCTCCCAAATCTCCAGGAATTTCTCCCTCCAGAGTTGGCAACCCTACTTCCATACTGACGAACCAAACAGTCTCCTGTGGAATTCCGAGCTCCAAGGGCAACCGGGGTTCCAAGAGACTCACCGCTCCTCCGAGGATTATTTAGCTTATCTAGTTAGACAATTTGGCTCCTGCCCCTCCAGGGAGGTCTGCCTGAGTCGAATGATAAACACAAGACACATAAAAAGAATCCCAGCTTTAAAAAAATAAATAAAAGCCAACCCAAAATGAAATGAACCCGATCGAGAAGCATCCGTCCAGCCGCCAATTAAACCAAGAGCCAAAGGACGTGAACGCACGCTGCAGCGAGGCAGCACAACAAGCCATAAAAACCAGAAGAGCTGTCGGAACCACTCAGGAA
>NW_015170924.1:380614-390404 GCF_001447785.1 Gekko japonicus | reverse complement strand
CCTAGTGGTGTCGTTCGAAGGATGCCGAGACGCAGGGCCCGTTTAGGGGCTGGTTGACCCAAATCCAAGCCTCGGGGAGAGTTAAAATGGAGCAGAGGCCCAGGGTCAAGGGTCAGAGCTGTGGCTGGGAGCAGAATTAGCAGCAATCCTGGCCTCAGGGCGTTTCTTCTTTGTCCTCCTTCCAGCTCAGATTTCAGTTGGAATCAGCAGAGGGCTCCAGACAGTCAGAATTTAGGGGCGAGCTCTTTGGGACGATGGAGGGTTGCGTGCCAAGAATGGGTGGAGGTAACATGGGTAGGGGAAGGGCCTTTCGCCTCCCTCTCCTCTCTGCCACTAGCACCATCGCGGCCTCCCTGCTGCCTGTTGGCGCCACGGGCTCAGTCTTTGCCACACCCATCAAAATCCGTTGGAGTACACTGCGCGGCGCTGAAGTGCGCTGAAGAGCACTGGCATGCTAAATCGCCACCAGGAGGCGCTGCTGCTTTGGTTCTTCTGCTGGAAGGCCTGGAAACGATGCTGGAGGCGTCTATCGCGAAGGTCCCACCCACTCTTCAAATAAGGTCTTCAGTTAAAAATTAAAACTGTCCGAGAAGTTTTCCGGCACCGTTGTAAGTGGTTCCCTGCTCCCACGACACCCCTTCTACCGCACGGAGACTCACGTAAAAGAGTAGAAAGATCTTATTCTGGGACACGGATCGCCCCTTCATAAGAAACCCACCTCTTGGAATCCTCACCCCTGGAGTCCAACGCCAGTCCCAGTTGGCAGCGGAGACGAATTTAGGGGACGCAGTTCCTCGTGGCCTGGTGAGAGAAGCAAGGGGCCTGGAAGGGTCCACCTCAGGTCACCCTGACAGTAGATTACCACCCCTAGAGCCAGTTTGGTGTAGTGGTTAAGAGCACGGACTCTGATCTGGGAGAACCGGGTTTGATTCCCCACTTCTCCACATGCAACTGCTGGTGTGACCTTGGGTGAGTCACAAGTTCCCTCAGAGCTGTTTCTCTCAAGGGTAGTCTTCGAAAGAGCTCTCTCAGCCCCACCTACTTCACAGGGTGTCTGTTGTGGGGAGGGGAAGGGAAAGGAGATTGTCAGCCGCTCTGAGACTCTGAGTGAAGGGCGGGGTATAAATCCAATCCCCTCCTCCTCCTCCTCTTCTTCTTAAGAACATGAGAACATAAGAGAAGCCAGTGTTGGATCTGGGAGAACCAGGTTTGATCCCCCACTTCTCCACATGCAGCTGCTGGTGTGACCTTGGGTCAGTCACAAGTTCTCTCAGAGCTGTTTCTCTCAAGGGCAGTCCTCGAAAGAGCTCTCTCAGCCCCACCTACTTCACAGGGTGTCTGTTGTGGGGAGGGGAAGGGAAAGGAGATTGTCAGCCGCTCTGAGACTCATTCAGGTAGCGAAGGGCAGGGTATCAATCCAATCTCTTCCTCTTCTTCTAGATTCTGTTCGGGGTGGCTTCGGCCCCAGCCTTCCTTGAGAGAAGAGGCTGGCTGGCCTTCATCTTTTCTTCGGCGTAAAACCCTCTTCTCATGGTGGCTGCTAGGTATTTGAACAGGTTCTTGCGGGAAGGGAAAAAAAAAAAGAACAGGCAAGCTCTTATCCCTTGAATCACCTTGGCTGTATGAATCAAAATGGGGGGGGGGGTTAAATTAACCTACCTCACAGGATTGTTGAGAGTCTAGAATGGTGTAACAGAAATCCAGGTATTTCCCTAATAGACCTTTCCTCAGACAAGCCTGTCAACTGCAGTGTTCCCCCTAAGCTGAGTCAGTGTGAGCTAGCTCACCGTTTTTCAGCCTCCGGCTCACACGTTTTTTGTCTTCGCTCAGGAAGGATGGCTCCAGAGCAAACTAACCGACACAGCGGCCAAGTCGCTCGCTCACAACTTTAATGCCAGGAGCTCACAAAGTAGGATTTTTGCTCAACAAGACTCCACAGCTTAGAGGGAGCGTTGGTCAACTGTTTATCTGCATGTATTAGAACTGTGGACGGCTGTTAAAGAAGGTATACATCCAGGGGTCATTTCGTAGAAAAAGAGGTGCAGGAGCTCATTAGCATAACTCAGTTAGCATAACTTATTTGCATATGCCACACCCCCTGACATCACCGGAAGTGTGTCAGAAGGCAACACCCACCGCTCAGGTTCCACTGGACTGTTCTGGATTGCTAGCTATTGGGGGGGGGGAACGTGCAGATCTGTCCTCGCAGAGGAGGGAGAGCTGATACCTGAATAAAACTTGATCTTAAAGGTGCCACTGGACTGTTTTGGGCTGGGGGGGGGGGCTCTGCAACTTACCTGGCTGCTTCTTGCTCTGACTGAGGGCTGCTGGGAGCAGGGGGTGGGGCTTGTTGCATGTGCCCGCCCCCTAGGCTCTTTACTGCCAGAGCTCCGCTCCTGTGCGCTCCTGCAGGAAATAACCCCTGTATACATCGTAATAAAGGCAAAGTCTAACAGAGCTTTCCTCTGCTCCCAGAGGCTCGCCAGTTTCCAGGCAGGACCTGGAGTTTGCCCAAAGTCCCAACCGATGCTCCCTCTAAGCCGTGGAGTCTTGTGAGCAAACATTCTACTTGGTGAGCTGCTGGCATTGAAGTTGTGAGCGAGCGATTGGGCTGCTGCCTAAATCAGTTTGCTCTGGAGCCACCCTTCCTGAACTGAGACATAAATCCGTGATACGGAGGCTAAAAAAACTGTGAGCTGGCTCACAGTAACTCAACTTAGGGGGAACACTGGTCCCAACTGTTGGGGTTGTCAACCTCCAGGTAGAACCTGGAGATCTCTTGGAATTATAACAGATTTTTCAAACTACGGGGATCAGTTCCCCTGCAGAAAAGGGCTTCTCCGGAGGGCGGGCTCTATGACATCGTGCCCAGATTAGGTCCTTCCACCCCCCAAAAAAAGAAAATCTCCAGGAATTCCCCACCCCAGAGTTGGCAAGACTGGTTCCTTACCTCCCAGGCCTTCTCAACCTCCGGGGTCCAGTCCTCTTTCAGAATGGGTTGGACGGCTTGGATGAACTGGGCCCCGACGTACTGGAAAAACCGAGCAAATCGGATCGAGATTATTCCAAAGACAAGAGAGCTAAGTCCCCCCTCCCCCGGCAACCATCCCTTCAGTTCCTAAGAAGAAAGGCCATAGGGTTGCCAGCCTCCGGGTGGGAGAACTGGGGATCGCCTGGATTGACGGCATCTCCCGATGACCAAGATCACTTTCCCTGGGGAGAAATGGCAACTTCCAAAGGGGGGACTCTGTGGCATTATGCCCTGTTGAGGTCCCTCCCCTCCCCAAGCCTTGCTCTCCACAGGCTCCACCCTCCCCAAATCAGCAGAAAAGGAAGAGGAAGAGGAAGAAGAAGAAAGAAGGAAAAAGGAAGAAGAAGAGAAAAAAGAGGAAGAAAGAAGAAGGAAGAAGAAGAAGAAAAGGAAGAAGGATGGATGAAGAAGAAGAAGGAAGAAGAGAAAGAAGAGGGGAAAAGAAGAGGAAGAAGGAAAAAGGAAGAAGAAGAAAGATGGATGAAGAAGAAGAGGAAGAAGGAAGAAGACGAAGAAGGAAAAAGAAGAAGGAGGAAGAAGGATGGATGGAGAAAAGGAAGAAGAAGAAGGAAGAAGAGGAAGAAGGAATTTTATTTATTTAATTATTTATTTATGCTTTCAATTTAATACCCCGCTCTAATCCCATAGTTGGGGTCTCTGAGCGGCTTACAAGTTTTTCTTGGTGCTAATCACCGTTTCTGTTCCTAACTACGGGCACAATGTATATAGGGGAGGGACATCCTACCAGCACCCCCTCTGTGGTGGCATGTCATGATGTTCTTTCTCTCGGGGCAGAAGAAGAAGGAAGAAGGATGGATGAAGAAGAAGAGGAAGAAGAAGGAAGAAGAAAAAAGGAAGAAGAAGAAGAAGTAGAGGAAGGAAGAAGGATGGATGAAGAGGAAGAAGAGGAAGAAAAAGAAGAAGAAGAGGAGGAGGAAATTGGCTTTATACCCTGCCCTTCACTACCTGAGGGAGTCTCAGAACGGCTTACAATCTCCTTTCCCTTCCCCTCCCCATGGCAGACACCCTGTGAGGTAGGTGGGGCTGAGAGAGCCCTGAGAGAACTGCCCTTGAGAGAACAGCTCCGAGAGAACTTGTGACTGACCCAAGGCCACACAGCAGCTGCACGTGGAGGAGTAGGGAATCAAACCCGGTTCTCCCAGATTAGACTCCGCACTCTTAACTACTACACCAAACTGGCTCTCAATTTCCAGGAATCTCCCAACTCGCAGTTGGCAACCCTGATTGGCCATCCATCTTGGACAGAGTCCAGTGGCCCGTAAAGCGCCTCCCTGGATGGTCCCACTGTCGACGTACGGCACCCAGCACAACAATGTCCAAGAGCACAGGTGACTCACGATGCCAGCTCTGGAGATGCCCCCCCCCCGGTGCCCGTCTCACCTCGTAGTACTTGGGGGGCGCCTGGTACCGGCAGTGGCTCCTGCCCAGCTCAAAGGCCAGATGTTCCAGCTTGTCCATCTGGTCCAGCCGCCCCACACTCTTCTCGATGAAGGACATCACCCTGGCAACGGGGAGACGGGACGGAAGAGAAGAGAGACAACAGGAGGCCGCTGGGACCAGATCCACCAAGATGGCCCAGTGAGTCAACTTCAGATTTGGGGGGGGGAGAAACCAAGAGACTATTAGCAAGGACCTCTTAATCAGTCTGTGGGGGTGGGAGGTTTGCATATTCAGAGAGCCCCAGGGGGGGGCAGAGAGATTTTGGAGCAAGGCCACCCACCCAACCCTTGAATGCACCCTCTAGTCCAGGGGTGTCAAACATGTGGCCCAGGGGCCAGATGAGGCCCCCGGTGGGTTTTTACCAGGCCCGCAGTGGAACTGGCCATTTCCTGCTTCCAGTACTGTTGCTGCTGCACCACAGCTTGCTTCGCCAGACTCTCTCAATCGCTCGGCCATTTCATGTTTCCCCCTGGGTCCTAGACTCAGAACTCTGAGCATGAGATTTCTGTGGTGAATGCAGATAAATCAAAAGTGGGTTTTGCAGCTTACAGGTACACACTTGAACAGCATACTCAAGATGGCAAGAGCACAGACGTTTCGATGCAGTAATTCAGAGCAAGAGGTGTCCGTTATCAGATACTGCTAAATAAACAAAATATCGTAAGAGTGCTGATGTTTTAAGCATGTTTTTATTTTAAGTTAGGAAAAAAAACCCTTTGTGTTTGTGTCCTTTATAAAGTTTATATCTCTACTGCCTGGCTTTGCATTTTATGACACACATGGCCCGGCCCGACAAGGTCTCATTTATGTCAGATCCGGCCCTTGTAACAAATGAGTCCGACCCCCCTGCTCTAGTAGTCCCAAGAGGCATTATCAAGATCTAATAGAGTTGTCAACCCTAGTTTGGGGAATTCTTGGCAATTTTGTGGGCGGAGCCTTGGGAGAGCACGGTTTGGGAGGGGAAGGGCCTCAGCCTTAGTGGCTTCCAACCTCCAGGTAGAGAGAAACAATCAAACTACACACAACCGTGGTATGAGTAATACATCTAGCGTAAAAAGTCTTGTAAATATTTCATAAGTAGCGTTAACATCCTTTTTTAATGATGACATAGAAAAGGTAAAGGGCCTGCTCCGAAGCGTCTTCACTCGATCTTAGCCAAAAAGGCCAAGAAGCGATCGCCAAACGTCTTGAAAGACTTCCCAAGGTTTTAAATGTGTTAGTCCTGTTCCATAATCATTCCGTGTCCCTATTTCACTTGCGCCCTGCATTCCTTGCGGCTCCACCAACAGAACAGACATGACCAATGCTCCCTCTAAGCTGTGGAGTGTTGTGAGCAAAAATTCTACTTGGTGAGCTGCTGGCATTAAAGTTGTGAGCGAGCAATTTGGCTACTGCATAAATCAGTGTGCTCTGGAGCCATCCGTCCTGAGCTAAGGCAGAAATCTGTGAGCTGGAGGTTAAAGAATTGTGAGCTAGCTCACACTAACTCAGCTTAGAGGGAACACTGGCCGTGACTGCCATTTCATTGCTTTCTCAAGGCTGATCCTGCATCACTGAAACATTATCCCATTACTTTGATTAAAAACAGAACTCTATCATACTTACTCTCGATTCTGTAGCCAAATTCTCAATTCCTTTGTTATCCCTAAGTTCAGTAAAGTTACCCAGAGCAATCTTCCTCTTAGCTCAGTAAGTATGACCTACCAAAATAGTCCATGAAGATCCGTATAGACTGGACTTTCCCCGGTGCCCGAGAACTCCAGGGTGAGTCCCTGAAGATCCGTAAGGACTGGACTGCTCGGAGTTCTGGGTCTAGGGCCCAGGTTACGGATCTTCAGGGACTCACCCTGGAGTGATACGGTCATGCAATTCATCAAGATGAGAAATCATAAGAGGATCATGCAATTCATCAAAGGTAAGAATCATAAGTAGGTATGAAGGTCCCGGGATACACTGGTTTAGGAACACTAGAGATGGGATCATTTAAAATTGTGACTGATTTTAGACATTTTAAAAGACAGTATAACAGAAATGTGCCACATCCAGGGGTCATTTCCTGCAGGAGCACACAGGAGCGGATCTCCGGCAGTAAAGAGCCCAGGGGGCGGGCACATGCAACAAGCCCCACACCCTGCTCCCAGCAGCCCTCAGTCAGAGCAAGAAGCAGCCAGGTAAGTTGCAGAGCCCTCCCACCCAGCCCCCCGGCCCAAGGCAGTCCAGTGGCACCCCACCAATAGCTAGCAATCTAAAACAGTCCAGTGGCGCCTGAGCGGTGGGTGTTGCCTTCTGACACACTTCCGGTGATGTCAGGGTGTGTGGCATATGCAAATAAGTTATGCTAATGAGCTCCCGCACCTCTTTTTCTACGAAATGACCCCTGGAATTAACGCTCAGCATTCTTCCTCCTCCAAGGAAGAACGTGGGAAGAACGTTGCGTGTTAATTCACAGATGAGAATTGTTGATGTGTAAATTGATGTGACTTACGCAGCACACTGAGAAAAGGCTGTCATGTGAAATGGGAGTAGATGCAAATTCCGTTGTGTGCGTGCGTACATCTTCATGACTTGTTGAAGAAACAGTAAAGGTAAAGGTAAAGGTTCCCTTGCTCGAAAGCCAGTCGAATCCGACTCTAGGGTTGCGGTGCTCATCTCCGTTTCAAAGCCGAAGAGCCAGCGCTGTCCAAAGACGTTTCCGTGGTCATGTGGCCGGCATGACTAAACACCAAGGCGCACGGAACGCTGTTCCCTTCCCACCGAAGTGGTACCTATTGATCTACTTGCAATGTCTTGCTTTCGAACTGCTAGGTTGGCAGGAGCTGGAACTAGAGACGGGAGCTCACCCCGTCTTGCGGCACCCGGGTCTTGAACTGCTAAACTACTGACCTTCTACAGCCTGCAGTTCAGTGTCTTAACCACTTGAGCCATCGCAGAAACAGTACTCGCTGCAAAACAGTAGTCTAAATATATTTTCATAAAACCCCCAGGGGATTACAACTAAGTGCCAGTCAACAGAGACCACTTCTGCCAGAGAAAATGGCTGTTTTGGAGGGTGGACTTTGTTTCTTTTGAACTCTAGCCTGCCCTCTCCTGCACAGCAAGGCTCAGGGTGGGTTACAACACTAAGTAGAATAACACAACACAATAATTAAATATGATATCAGCAATCATTGAAAATCCCTTACAACAGGGGTGTCGAACTCATTTGTTATGAGTTTGGACTCGCCGTCCACCCAGTGGTTCGAAAGCTCCAGCGAGTAGATAAAATGGTTACCACTCCTTAGAGTGGGTGGGCACACTAAACCCTCATGGGGGAGGTGTTAGCCGGCGAACGGAAGATCCAGCTCGTAAGCTCGTAAGCCTGGAAAAAAAGACCTCTTCGGCATTAAGAAGCCTGTGATGGGCCAATCCGGCCAGGCGGTGGCAGTGTGGCACTATGACTCAAAGCAGTCCTGGAAGAACTGACGTCATCTAGCCACGCCGAAAAAGTGAATGCCGTCCGGAACACACCTGAAGCTTACAGCTGAACAAAATCCCCGTTCGTCGGCTGCAAAAGTGTGCGATTTAAAGAATTATATGTTGTCCTCCCTTACCCTATGATTCATTGTTAGTCCCGTGTGAAAACTTGTGTAACTGTAAATCGCTCAGAGCCAGCAGCTCTGCAGGATGAGCAATCAATAAATCGAAAGGTATTATTATTATTATTATTATGTGGGCCGGATCTGACATAAATGAGACCTTGTTGGGCCGGGCCACGCGTGTCATAAAATGTAATGCCAGGTAGCGGAGATATAAACTTTATAAAGGACACAAATGCAAAGGTTGGTGTGTTTTTTTACTTAGAATAACAATATGCTTAAAACATTCGCTCTGTAGGCTGCAAACCTACTTTCGATTTATCGACATTCACCACAGAAATCTCCTGCTCGGAGTTGTGAATCTAGGGCCCAGGTTAAAACATGAAATGGCGGAATGATTAAGAGAGTCTGGCGAAGCAAGTGATGATGCAGCAGCAGCAGCAGAACTGGAAGCAGGAGATGGTCAGTTCCAGTGCGGGCCAGTTAGAAGCCCTCTAGGGACCTGATCCAGCCCCCGAGCTGCATTTCGGACACCTCTGCCTTACAACATTTCCCCTGGGAGAAGATGCCAAAACAGAGTTCTGGAACCTCTTCGATAAAATTCTTTTAAAAACATTTAAAAGTTCACGAGTTTTCAGTATACAGATCAAAAACTTCGTCTCCCTCCTGACAGTTCCGGGCAGTGTTCCCTCTAAGCTGCGTCAGAGTGAGCCAGCTCACAGTTTGTTAGCCTCCGGCTCAGACGTTTTCATGTCAGCTCAGGGAGGATTGTCTCCCGAGCAAACTCATTTAGGCAGCCGCCAAATGGCTCACTCACAACTTGAACGCCAGCGGCTCACAAAGCAGAATTTTTGCTCGCAAGACTTCGCGGCTTAGAGGGAGCACTTCCGGGCAGTGTTCCCTCTAAGCCGAGTGAGTGTGAGCTAGCTCACTGTTTTTTAGCCTCCGGCTCACACATTTTCACCTTGGCTCAGGAAGGAGGGCTCCGGAGCAAACGAACGTATGCAGTAGCCAAATCGCTCGCTCACAATTTTAATGCCAGGAGCTCAGAAAGTAGAATTTTTGCTCACAGAACTCCACAGCTTAGAGGGAACATGGCTTCCGGGCACCTCTTTCCCCCAGAAAAGGCACCCTGTCAACTAGCAGTCATTGGCGCCCATTAACACCCACTGTGCTCCTTCCCCTCCACAACCCCCCTCCCCAGCCCCTCCCCCAAATCTTCAGAGGTTTCCCAACCAGGAGCTTCAAGCCCTTCGGATGTGGCTAGGGTGCCCAACCTCCAGGCGGCACCTGGAGATCTCCAGTTGACCAAGATCAGTTCCCCTGGAGAAAAATGGCTGCTTTGGAGGGGGGGACTCTATGGCCTTGTACCCACACTGAGGTCCCCCCACTGAGGCCCCCCCCTCCACAACCCCCCCTCCACAAGCTCCCCCCCCCCAAAAAAAAAATCTCCAGGGATTTCCCTGCTCTCAAGGAGGATATAATGCCACAGAGTCCACCTTCCAAACCAGCCGTTTTCTCCAGGGGAACCGATCTCTGTAGTCCGGAGATTGATTGTAATAGTGGGGAATCTCCAGCCCCCCTACCTCGACGCTGGCTACGCTAATTGTAGAAGAAGAAGAGGAAGAGATTGGATTGATACCCCGCCCTTCACTACCCAAAGGTGTCTCAGAGCGGCTTACAAACTCCTTTCCCTTCCCCTCCCCACCACAGACACCCTGTG
>NW_015170924.1:376952-380551 GCF_001447785.1 Gekko japonicus | reverse complement strand
ACGGCTTGCCCAAGGTCATCCAGCCAGGTGGAAGTGGAGGAGTGGGGAATCGAACCCGGTTCTCCCAGATTAGAATCCGCGCACTTAACCACGACACCACACTGGCTCTTTTAAAAAAGGGGGGGCTTCTACCAGTGGGGAACCTGGTGGTTGGGGGCGGGGCAGGGTTGCCAATATATAAATAAAAACAGGAGTTCAGTAGCACCTTCAGGGGTGTAAGCCTTACACCTAAGTATGTGCCTATTTTTTTTAGCGGGAGGGGCTGTGGCTCAGTGGTAGAGCCTCTGCTTCATGTGCAGAAGATCCCCAGTTCAAACCCCGGCCTCTCCAGCTAAAAAGGCCAGGCAGTAGGTCCGGGGTGTCGAACTCATTTGTTAAGAGGGCCAGATCTGACATAAATGAGAGCTTGTCGGGCCGGGCCACGTGTGTGGCTTAAAACGTAAAGCCAGGTAGCGGAGATATAAACTTTATAAAGGACACAAACAGAAAGGTGGGTTTCTTTGCTACCTAAAATAAAAACATCCTTAAATCATTAGCAATCTTGCGATATTTTGTTTATTGAACAGTGTCTGATCACTGACGCCTCTTGCTCTGAATTATTGCATCAAAATGTCTGTGCTGTTGCAGTCTTGAGTACGCTGTTCAGGGGTGTATCTGTAAGCTGCAAACCTACGATGACACAGCAGCAGCAGAACTGGAAGACGAAGCAGAAGACAGCCAGTTCCACTGCGGGCCTGATACAAGCCCTCCAGGGGCCTCATCTGGCCCCTGGGCCGCATGTTTGACACTCCCGCTGTAGGTGATGTGAAAGACCTTCAAGAGCTGCTGCCCAGCTGAGCAGATAAGACTGACTTTGATGGACCCAGAGTCTGGTACAAAATATGGTAGTTTCAGAGGCTGGTGCGCCCTGCCATTCTACCACATTTCACCCTTTCACCATCATTCTTTTGTAACTGCGTCTGGTCTGTTTTGATCTTGAGCTTTTTGCTTTATTGGCATTTGGCAGGGACAACCGCTGCTAAAACAACTGAAAGCCAGTTGATGTGGTGTAGCGTCGTGGTTAGACTAGGGCCTGAGAGACCCAGGTTTGAATCCATGCTTTGCCATGGAAGCTGGCTGGGTGACTTTGGGCCAGTCACGCTCTCTCAGCCCAGCCTACCTCACAGGGTTGTTGTGAGGACAAAAGGGAGGCAGGAAGGATCGTGCGTGCCAGCCTGAACTCCCTGGAGGGAGTACAGCAAAACGCACACCGTGCAAGATTTCTTCAAAACACATATTAGAACTTTTGAATCGAATTCTGCAGTAGTCCCGCAAGAAATACAATTGTTTGGAATCGTTGTTGTTCAGTCGCACAGTCAAGTCCGACTCTTCACGACCCCATGGACCAGATCACGCCAGGCCTTCTGGTCTTCCGCCGTCAACTTCATGTTCGTTGCATCGATGACACTGTCTAACCATCTCATCCTTTGCCGTCCCCGTCGTCTTTGACCTTCAATCTTTCCCAGCATCAGGGTCTCCTCCAGTGAGAGCTTCCTTCTCATTGGGTGGCCAAAGTATTTGAGCTTCAGTTTCAATATCTGGCCTTCCAGGGAACAGTCAGGGTTGATTTCTTTTAGGATTGACTGATTTGATCTTCTTGCAGTCCAAGGGACTCTCAAGAGTCTTCTCCAGCACCATAGTTCAAAAGAATCTATTCTTCGGCGCTCGGCCTTCCTTATAGTCCAACTCTCGCAGCCATACATGACTACTGGGAATACCATTGCTTTGAATACCATTGTTTGGAATAGCAGCATACAATCCATGATCAACAATCAATACATGTGACACTTCAGTGTGAAAAGTCCTTGTTACAAGGTTGCAAAAAGACACCAGTAAATACACTTAACAGTTCAACAAGGCTTCATCTCCAGTGTTAACATCTCCAGTGTTAACACCTGTCAATTTCAAATATGCAGTGTGAGTCTCTTGAAATTGACTAGACAGGTGTTAAACTTTGATGCAGTAGGCTCACAACTGAAAATAAGAGTGTGGAAAAGTTCAGCGTCTAGTGGCAGGGAATCTCTTGTGTTTGTTTCTAACTTAGAAGAAGAAGAAGAGATTGGATTTATACCCTGCCCTTCACCCGGAGTCACAGAGGGGATTACAATCTCCTTTCCCTTCCCCTCCCCACAACAGACACCCCTGTGATGGAAGTGGGGCTGAGAGAGCTCTTTCGAGGACTGCTTTTGAGAGAACAGCTCCGAGAGAACTTATGACTGACCCAAGGTCACACCAGCAGCTGCGTGTGGAGGAGTGGGGAATCAAACCCGGTTCTCCCAGATTAGAGTCCGTGCACTTAACCACCACACCAAACTGGCTCTCAAAAGAGGCTCGGATGTCTTTGTAAGTCCGCAGACCGGATTCCAAGGAGGCCTGTGTTCCTTTCCAAAAGACGCAGAAACTCTGGGCCCATCTGTCCTTCAGGGGTCAAGCCAGAAGACCCCGAACACAAATCTCGGAAGGCTCGGGTGCAAACGCCAGATTCTGAAGAAATCGAGGAAGGCAGCAGCTAAGCCAAACAGGAACTGCACAGCTTAACTAAAGCTTCCAGAATTTGGGAACGTTACAAATTTCAACATGATAAATCTCAGCATGAATATGAACTGCTCTTAAGGGGGGGAGACGGCACTTGAAGAGAAACGTGAGCTACCGACTTTTGGAATCAAGGCTGCCAACTCTGGGCTTGGGAATTCCTGGGAATCGAGTGGTGGAAGCGGGGGAGGCTGCGGTTTGGGGAGGGAAGGGACCTCAGTAAGATATAATGTGATAGAGGCCACCCTCCCAAATAACTGTTTTCTCCAGGGGGAGTGAGCCCCGCCGTCTGGAGCTCCACTGTCATTCTGGAACATCTCCAGGCCCCGCCTGCAGGTTGGCAACTCTACTTGGACTATTCTCACGGCTCTGAGCCCAGGGGTCGAAGGGAGGGAAGACCGGATTGGGAACATTTGCAAAAAAAAGGCTTTCTGTTAAGAGAACAAACAAACAGCCGATATTATCCCCGGGAATGTTCCAAACCAAGCCAGGAACTCGGAATTCGGGGGGGGGGGGGAAATCCAGATTTAAAAAAAAAAAGATTCAACAAGGAGGGAGGAAAAATCCAACAATCCTGCACTGACATAGAGTCACAGAGTTGGAAGGGACCTCCGGGGTCATCTAGTCCAACCCCCTGCACAACGCAGGTAATTCACACATACCTCCCCTTGAAACAATAAAAGAACTAAAAAAAGGCAAATCACCAGGGCTAGATGGATTCACAAGTGAATTCTACAAAGAAATGATAGAGATAATAACGCTTGAATTGCAGGTAGTATTTAATGAAGTTTTGAAAGGGAAAAAAGCCCCAGATACATGGAAGGAAACAGAAATAATATTGATATTAAAACCTCAAAAGGACCCAGAAGAAGTAGGGTCGTATAGACCTATAAGTCTTCTAAACCAAGATTATAAAATCTTTGCTAAAGTATTGGCAAATAGATTAAGGAAAGTTATCCCAACAATAATAAAAGGGGACCAATACGGGTTCATTAAAGGTAGAAATATAGCACATCCCATTAGAAACA